>NW_010303145.1:0-31596 GCF_000700745.2 Antrostomus carolinensis
CCTCACTTAGTCAGAGACCAGGGTAAGAAAACAGAAGTTTCACAGGTTCTCTGAAGCATGTCAAGTTGCTTAGTTGTTGCAGTAACGGCACAGAAAGGGCTGAGAGCCTTTCACAGGAACATACCGAAAAATACAAGGAGTCTGACACTTGCAAAGTAAATGCTTTCATTTAACATCTGCTGTCAGCAGACTAAAAGCAGCAGAGCTTATCTTATGTGAGAGAAGGCCAAACGTTATGACTGCCCAACCTCAAAAGATATCTCCAGTTTAGGTCGATAGAAGCTCAGAGATGAATTAGAGGTAATGTTTCCTCCATGCTAGAGGCATTCCTCCATGTCAGTGCATTATTGCTCACATCTACACCATGCCTACCACAAATGCAACAGAAACCCTCCTGTTGTCTATCCTAAGAAAGAAAATAGCAAAGTTTTAACTGAAGCAAATTATGAACTGTCCAACAAACACAGTAGCTCTGTTTCAATATGGAATTGATTGTGACACGTAATGAGTTACTCCTGCCGTCCTATGCTATGTATGAGAATGAAATTTCCTGTCTTCCTGAGCTACATGAGTGCCCAAAGATTAATTTGAAAACTGAATTGCTTCTTAATTGGGGAGGAAAGGGAGGAGTGGGAGGCAGAGGAAGTGTCTATGTACTTTGGATACTTCTAGGGCTACACAACAGAAAAAAACACAGAAGTTTTTAGTCTCCCATTTTTGGCTATGGGCTCCCAGTTAATTTACAGATCTGCCCCTAAGTGTCTGTGGATTTTAAGCAAATATTTCTTTTATGACTTAATTATGCAGATTTAAAATTTGGTTGATATTCTCTGACTTTGTAAACTGATCTATAAGTTTTAAAATACAGAATAATGATCTATCTTCTAAAACATAATTAAAATAAATGATCAAACATAAACCATATAACCAATTATAATAAAAATAAAAAAAAAAAAAAGCTATCTAAAGGTAAATCCATCTTCGTCTTTACTATAAACTTTCAGACAAGGAAGACTCATCAAGTCATAGACAGTAGACTCTATAGGTCTTCTGGCATTTAATATCTAAGTGACTTCTCTGCTTCTTTATTTTGTTTCTATTGTAAATGGTTATTTTTATTGATGGTTTCTGAATTACTCAATGAACATTCAATTGTTCTTTGATCAGCAAGTATGAAGTACAGGCTTTTCACAATTATAAAATTTTACTAACTATTTGCATGTTTTGTAGTGGGTACAAGCCAGGAAAACAAGTAATATAATTTTCACCGACAGTTAAAATAAGAGCAGGCAAGAAATAAAGATATGCATTAATTCCTTTATGAATATGACACATGAAACAGTTATAGCTTACTTGAAATTTTTCTATTTTTACTAAACTCTAGGATGGGGGAGGTTGACCTTGTCTGGCTGCTACACTCCCACCCAGTCACTCTCTCACTCTCCCTTCTCAACAGGATAGAGGAAGAAAATATAATGGAAAAACTCAGGAACTGAGATAAAGGCGATTTATTATTTACTATTGAGAAAAATAATAATAAAATAATGCTATGAGGAAAGTTAATTCCATCCAGCTGGACCCATCATGTAAATAACTGAGTCTAACCTGGAATAACAAATTATTCCCAAATTTTTCTTTTTTTTTTATTTTATTTTATTTTCAGTGCTAATATAAGAAGATTCAGTTCAGGGATTCTTAGTAGTGTGGTCAAAGTTAAATTTTGCCACTGTAAAGATGAAGGTCAAATTTGTAAACCCTGGAGAGACAGATTGTCCTTTGGCTGTCACTGATGGATGAGAGAGAGCTGGTCATATGTAGTGGCCTGAGATCCAAGATTGCTAATGCTGGGAGTCCCTTCAGGTCCCCAAGGACCTGTACGCTCAGACTTTTCCCTCACAAGTGAGAGGAGCAAGACGCCCACATCTCTTTGAGTCTGGCATAGGTAGAGTAGACAGCAGTCATTACTTTCCCTCCTGGAGTAATTTAGAATCATAGAATCATTTAGGTTGGAAAAGACTTTTAAGATCATGGAGTCCAACCATAAAAAAAAAGCTGTTTACCACATCCCTTCTAGAGCTCAACTCAAATCTAGACTTTCCAAAGTTTATGACGCAAGAACTGAGATAAACACCAGATCCAGGACAGTAACAGAGCAACCTCATATCATTCCCTACAGGCACTTATGAAGCTCCATCATAAAGTTGTTCAGAAGGAATGTTGCAGCAGGCTGTTCTGTAGCCTTCACCACTGATAAGTCCTTTTAAGTTCCACCTCAGATTTCTTTCTGGCCATTTCACATAGATTTACTCACTTGTAGACTTGATTGCATCGTCTCTCCTTTAGTCAATGACATATTTATTAGACATAAATCTACTGGAGGACCTGGGAGAAAAGGAGTTCTGTGATTTTTATCCCTGCCTTGCTACAGACCCATGGCAATACGTGTTGCAAGGTCTTCTGACATTAACATGAGCACAAAACTGACCATGAAATTCTTCCTGAGATCAGGGCTGCTTCAATGCCTGCAAAATATCAGATTTCTAGGAGCTGTCAGCAGTTATTTTCTTTCCTTAATTTTCTAGAGATTTTAATGACAGCAAATATTGTTTTCTGAATATTACTTGGATGTTAGCGCAAAATGTTGGCAGTTCACTGAAAAAGTTAGGCATTCTTAAGTAAGCCTAGAACCAGCACTGGGAGCCAAGATAAGCCACCCTTCTCCTGTGGTAAAGAAACAACAGCTTGAAAATATAGTTTCTGAAAGAGCATTTCACACTTTGGTCTAATTAAAATTAAAATAATGAAAAAAAAAAAACATTAGTGAATTTGGTTTGTTTCTTTTCTTCAGGATAGCCCATACAATGTTTTCAATATTGTGCTTTGCTTCTGAAGTATGATCTACAGCCCAACAGGGAGGAGGAAAAGGCATTAAGTTAAATAATTCAGAAGTTCAAGAAGGTGAAATACTAAATCAAAAAAGGCAAAAATAGCATAACCTCATTGGACTGAGAAAAGACAGATTATGTCTTCCTTTTAGTCTTCTTTTTTAATTTCATTTTATTTATTTTTAAACTTTTATTGTATCAAAAATGACCTGTAAATGACTGAGGTCTAGTTAAATAGAACAAATATTTATCAGATCAAAACTAACATGAAAAGTGGGATTTAGATCATCTAGCTTTAACCACAAAGAAATTAGTCTTCAAATTTAACTAAGCATCTAGATTATTTCCACAGTAAAGAAAAGAAACAGGCATTACCCATGAGCAATTTATGCAAATTATTCTAGATGTCTAAGACATAGGAAAGATGGATTAATGACTAGCCTAGCTCTAGAATAGAGTGAATAAGTGAGATGAATCTTGTCACATCTCTGAAACACAGGCCTTAAAAAAAAAATAAAATACCCATATCTTTTCATAGACTCTTTATCCCAATATTGATTCCTTGTATCAGACCAATAAACATGCTGTCATCTCTAAATTCTCTTTTCAATATAGTCCAGTCTCTGTTTCTGTCACTACAGGATGGGCATATATATGTATTTCAACATCAATCACAGCACAATGGGTTTTCAAATGGCTTTAATATTTGACAGAAACAGAAAAAGTTACACAAGTAGTGCAGCTCAGTGGTGACTGAGCACAAAACATAATGGAATCCATTTAAACTACGTGTTTTAAAAAAATAAACCCAAATGCTGACTTCCATGTTTATGCTTTTAAATTAACAACTCATAATCATTTGTTCATAAATAACTCCATTTTCATCCTCCTCATGTACAGATACTGCAAAATCAGCTAAGGCTGGGATATACATTTATATGATTTTCTTTATATTTCAGTCGTTTAACGATATTAATATATTTTTTCCATTACTCTCTGTTTGATTAAAACACTACATAGAAAAATAATTTTAGCCTGAGACAACACGGATGATGAAGTTCTGAAGTTTGATTCTGAAGCTATGTCATCATGTGCAAAACTTTGATTTTCCCCCACTGTGGGCTTTTGGGTGATATTAAAAAAAAACATATAAATTAAAATGTTATTCATTGAAATTCACCACATTTCATGGCTTATTTAACATTAATTGAATACAAAATCATAAACTTCCAAAATATTTATCAGGTATGGAAATTTATATTTGTTTTATTGAATGTTGAGTTTAAAAGTACCTAATGAAGGGATATAAAGTGCAAGGTTTTAATAGTTTGTAGACTTCTAATCATGACATGACTTCTGTTTGTCATAGCTCTCTCATAGTTCTCTCATAACCTCTGCATAAGAAATCAAAGATCTCAGTGCTGCTTCTGTAGAACAAGTGTCCATCATGACAGGAGCTGACAGTACATGTGCATGCAATCTCAGTAGGAAAGTAAGTGACTAGAGGGATGTTAAAGAAGCTATTTGCACTCTCCAATGCTAGGCATCTGTCTTAGGTAGCTAAAGGCTTTGTCGGCCGGCAAAGATGGTGTCACTTGAGACAACTGATGAAGCTGCTACCCTTTCCTGCCCATTCTAACTAACTGCTACACACATTTCTGAGCTGTTTGTCAATCACCTCCTGATTGCAGACTAAATTCGGTTAGGCTCTTTCCCCTCAGAAAATTGCATCGTAAACTCTTATTACTCAGGATTTGATTAATGTCCATTTCAGATGTCCCTGCAGCAAGGGTAGAGCACAGATGGAGGCTGGACACCCATCTGAGTTAAGCCATTCCCACCCATCAATCAGTGTCTGTACTTTATAACAGGATGTCTTAAGGAAAATTGGTATCAGTGATATCTTACTGTAAAAAGCTGAGAGGTTCAGAAATAGATTAATGAGCAGGTCAGGGGTCTGTCAGATGAGAGCAAGATAGAGAGATGGGTGTACCATTGTAAGGCAAGCTCTCACCACTCATCCATCAGAGCTTTACGTTAGCAGACAATTCACTTCATTTTCGCTCTTCAGTCAACAGAGAAAAAGGCTTCTCTAAGGATGGGCCAAAGCTGGAGTCTAACTAATTCAGCTCTACTCAAGTGGACCCCATTTCTTTCCTTTGACTAAATAGGAGGACTGGACAGTTACCTAACTTAAACCCAGAAGTTAGACGTTGTGAACAGATAAATGGTCCTTTGATATCCTGGTAAAGTCTGTAGAAGGCACAACATTTTCACAAATTACTTAGCTAGTGGCTATACATTGCATCCATTCTACAAAATAGAGTGAACAGCATATTTCAGTCACTACATACCACAGCTTTTCCTGAGGAGTATATCAAAGAGTAATGAAGAAAAGATGTAGACAAGACAGTTAGAGTCACCTTTCTTCTTCTCCACTCCAAAGCCTAGTAAGCACCAGGCAAGAAACTGACAGATAATGGTAGAAAATACATTTGATTTTCCAGTCCTTTTTTATATTGGCAGTCTATAGTGGTCTTCTGAGCTCTGTGTTCCTTGCAGGTTAATCAGGAACAGCATAATAAAAAAATTATTCTGAACCTGAGAAGGCAAGCCATTTTCTGATGCTGAATTTCCATGTCTTTCTGTTTCCACTGTGTTTGAGAATGTAGAGTGGGCAGCAATAAAAGGATTTTTATCTCTGAAGACAAATAGTATGAGGTACACAAATATTAATATTGTAGCGTAGGACTGAAGACATATAGTTTCCTCTTTTTCTAAGCTTCATAGAAAAACTATTATTGAATCAATGAGGTCACATCAGTGATGGGTGTCACAGAAAAGACATTTTGTTGTAATAATGATAAATAGCTTCCTTGTTATGAATATTAGTTTTCTGCTTAAATTGGCAAACATTCAGTCATGGAGGCAAAATTATTATTGTTTTTATTTTGCACTTTTTTTTACAAGAGCTCAATGGAAACTTTGACCAGCAACTGTATTATAGTGATAAGACTAGGGATCCAAACAATTTCACTCTTATATTTTTTTTTGCTGTTTCAGTTTTAACTCTGTAAAGCTCTATGCATACTGAATAAGGAGAAATCCACCTTTTTTAAGAGCAAGGATATACAGATGGCAAAAGTGTAATGAGTTAGACAACACTAGAGACATCTCCTCTCAGCAGAGTATATCAACCTGCAGTGAGCTTCCTGCTGCCACGGTACATCTCCTGCAGTCTTTGGGCTAGTTTATCTCTGTGAAATTCCAGTGCTGACTTACTCTTAGACCTATGTTTCTAACTTAGAATAACTGCTGGTCAGTCTTCAAGAACCCCCTTTTAGAAGCATGGGAGCAGGCAATTCCACTGTGTCGTAAGCCAAGCAAGTGGGGCAGAAGATCAGCTTGGCTGAACAGGGAACTAACTCCCTGTCGAGATCAAAAAAAAAAAAGAAATTGTATGATGTCTGCAAGCGAGGTCAGGCTTCACAGGAAGATTACAGAGCCATGGTTCATATATGCAGGGAGAAAACACAAAAAGCCAAAGCTCAATTAGAGTTGAAACTAGCCAGTGTTGGGTCAGATAACAAGAAGGGCTTTTTCAAGTACTCTAATAGCAAGAGAAGGTCTAAAGAAAACATTGGATCAAAACTTGTTGAAGATGGTCATCTGACTAATAGAGATGAAGAAAAACCAGAGGCATTCGGTGCAATTTTAGCCCAGTCTTTAGTAATATTGATAGGCCTTGGGCTTCTTGGTACCCTGAGTCAGAGGACCATGAGTGTGGGAACAGTGACTTTCCATTTGTGGGCACTTAAATTGTAAGGGACCAGCTGTATCAGGTGAATGTTCATAAGTCCATGGGACCTGATAGTACTCATCACAGAGTACTGAGTGAGCTAGCAAATGTTATGGCAGGACCCTCCTCAATCATTGACCAAAGGTCTTGGGAGTTTGGGGAGGTCCTTACTGACTGGAAGCTAGTCAATGTTATTCCAGTTTACAAGAAGGGCATGAGGAGAGACCCAGGGAACTACAGAGCTGTTAGTCTAACCTCCATTCCTGGAAAAATTATGAAGACTCTACCATGTACTACCGAAAGGCATTTAAAGAATAATGCAATCATTAGGCACAGTCAACATGGGTTCACAAGGGAAAAGTCCTGTTCAATTAATTTGATATTCTTCTATGGTAGGGTCACACATCTAGTGGATGAAGGGAAGGCTGTAGGTATAGTTTTCCTGGATTTTAGTAAGGCTTTTGGTAATGTCCCTCACAGCATCCTTCTGGATGAGCTGTCCAACTGTGAAATGAGTGGGTTCATGGTGTGCTGGGTGAAGAACTATCTGACGGGCAGAGCTCAAAGGATTATAGTGAATGGGGTTACATCTGGTTGGTGATTGGTCACCAGTGGCGTGCTTCAGAGTTCAATTCTAAGACCATTTCTGTTCAATATATTTATCAAAAATCTAGATGCAGGAGTTGAACATACCATTAACAAGTTTGCTGATGATACCAAACTGGGAGGTGCTGTTGACTGTCTTGAGGGACAAGAGGCCTTGTAGAGGGATCTAGATAGATTGGAGCTATGGGCTATAATTAATGGGATGAAATTCAACCAGGCAATATGCCAGATTCTTCACCTAGAACAGAATAATGCCGGGCACAAGTATAAACTGGGAGAGGAGTGGATGTAGAGCAGCCCTGCAGAAAGGATCTGGGGTGCTGGTCAACATCAGGCTCAAGAGCAGTCAGCAGTGTGCCCTGGCAGGTGAGGTGCATCAAACACAATATAATCAGCCAGGTGATTATTCCTCTGTATTCAGTGTTGGTGGGTCTCATTTTGAATACTCTGTGCTGTTCTGGGCCCCACAGTTTAAAAAGGGCGTGAAAGTCCTTGAGCACGTCCAGAGGATGGCAACAAAACTGATGAAAGGGCTGGAAGGAAAGTTCTGTGAGGAACAGCTGAGGACTTTGGCCTTGTCTAGTTTGAAGAAAAGGAGACCAAGGGGTGACCTCATTGTTCTCTATAGCTTCCTGAAGAGAAGTGGAGAGGAGGAAGTGCTGATCTCTTCCTGGTATCCAGTGACAACACTGGAACAGGTTTCCTAGAGAGGTGGTTGATGCCCCAAACCTCTCTGTGTTTAAGGGGCATGTGGAAAATGCCCTTAATAACATGCTTTAACTTGGTCAGCCCTGAATTGGCCAGGCAGTTGAACTAGATGATCGTTATAGGTCCTTTCCAACTGAAATGGTCTAGAAATCTATTAGTCTATAAGTCTGTGTAATGGTTTTAGTTAATTCTGCTGTGCTGGTGCAGGTTATTTGTGTTTCATATGGTCCATGTGTTCAGTTAAAGACACGATCATATTTTCTGGATATATATTAGAAGACTGTAAGAGAATCTGTTAATTAGAAAGTGTTTGTGTGTTTCTGGAGTTTTCATACAAATGTTCCTGCCAAATGAATATGTATGACATTGGGTGTATTAGTAGAGCAAGATAACACTAAGGATCAAAAAAACTATGACCAAAACTTTTTTTTCTTTAAATAGCTATTGGTAGTAAAGGATTTTAGTGTCGCTTGGAAACAAATTATCTGTATGCAGATGAGGGAGCTTCCAATCTGATGTGTTACTGATGTGTTACTGGAGAGAAGTCTTATCCTATGAATGGCATCATACTCCAGCTTTATTTTATGTGGAGACCAAATAGCTGAATTAACATCTACTGCACTAGGTTGACTAGATAGTACTTTTTGACGAAGTCCAGAAACCTTGCTGCTCAGTATAGGCAAGATTTTAATGGTTAAAATGTGGATCTCTTTAGGCTACTTCTATATAAGAGTTAAATGGACCTACTGTCTGATTTCAGACCCTACAGAAGGATTTTTGATAAGTTGCATTTACCTTGCATACCACTTTATGCACATGTGTCAGAGAGGAGTTTGGTTCTATTGGGCTAAAATAGGAAAAAAAAAAAAAGTCACCTAGTTAGTTCTTAAAAGATGTATGAATATATTAAGCACTTAAATTTTGGTACAGTTTTTTAGAAAATGTACATTCCCAAATAGCTCTGAAAATCTTTTTACAGAAATGGCACATGTAAACTGTAAAACTCTAGAGAACCTTATTCCAAGAGTTTTATAAAACAAATTACTGGATAAGCCTAATTAATTATGATTTACTATATACCAGCAAGTTAGGAAAATATAATTGCTTCTAAATAAGTATGAAGATTTAAAAAGTGAACATCAGTAATTTCAGAAGCATTTATTGATTTTGCAGATTGGTTTGGATAGTGCAATACTCATTTGCCTAATTTTAATGTAGAAACTTTACCAATGGAGTTCAGCCTGCTTACAAAATTTCTAGTCAGTTAGTGATTTTGGAGATGAGAAATGGAGCAAAATAACTGAGGGATCTCAAACATCAATTATGAGGTTTTGGCTGGAATAGTGTTAATGTTTTTCATAGCATCTTGTATAGTGCTGTTTCAGATTTGTGACCAAAACAGTGTTGATAACACAGGGATGTTTTTGTTATTGCTGAGCAGGGCTTACACAGCTTTGAGGCCTTTTCTGCTTCTCACCCCACCCCACCAGTGAGTATACTAGGGGTCCACAAGAAGCTGGGAGGGGACACAAGTAGGACAGCTGACCAAAGGGATATTCCATATCATATGACATCATGCTCAGAAATAAAACTAGAGGGAAGAAGGAGGAAGAAGAGAGGTTCAGAGAGCTGGTGTTTGTCTTCCCAAATAACCATTATGTGTGATGGATCTTTGCTTTCCTGGAGATGGCTGAACACCTACCTGCCAATAGGAAGTAGTGAATGAATTCCTTATTTTGCTTTGTTTGTGCACACAGCTTTTGCTTTGCCTGTTAAACTGTCTTTATCTCAACCCCTCAAATTTTCTCACTTCTACTCTTCCAATTCTCTTCCCCATCTCACTGGTGGAGGAGTGAGCAGCTGGGTGGGGCATAGGACAGTTGTTAAGCCACAACAGTCTGTTTCAAAGAGGTTGCCCGCATTATGCATGTGACATCATGTTATGTTCACTTGCTTTTAATTTGTTACACAGTTATCATGTATGTAAATTACCACTGAGTAGTTATTAATATTTTGATAACTATCATAGCAACCTGAATATTAATTAAAGGTTATGCAGATACCAAAAGAAAAATAGCATATAGTAAATAACACCACATAAAATTTCAGAATAGGCTTTTTATTTGCCATCTTTAAAAATAAAATTATTTGGGAAAATATCCCATTTCACCAGAAAAAAAATACATAAACCAGTTGTCCATTCAGAAGTCTTCTGTGGATGCTTCTTACATTTCCTTTCAAGGGCACAAAACCAAATACCAGTAGTTAAAATATTCTTGACCAGAAAATAATAATTAGAGAATTAAAATTACTTTCTATCTGTATTAGTTTAACAGCTGTATTAATGCACAAGGGACACAAGAAACAAAATGAAAGGACTGAAGAAAATCACTGATGTGCTTAACAAAAATTTACTGCAAATAGTATACTGATTCTACTGCATTTCTTTACATTTTCCATTCTTTAACTCAGAGTCTGGTCACACAGCTGTAATCTAACTAGGTTGAATCCAGAACAGGAAAGATCTGAAGCAATGAGAGCTGCTGTATAAGGTCATACAGAAATGACGTTTAACCCTACTGAATGGTCAGAGGGAAAGGAAAAGTATGTCTAAAATAAGGCTTACATAAAACAATTCTAGTCCTCATACAACTGCCAGTTTTCCATAATTGGTAGTTCAGGGATTTTTCCAAGTCAAAGGTGACATCCTCTGGATGACGTTTAGCAGTCACTAAAGACCTATTCTTCGTGTGTAGGTACAATTCCTTTTTGAACTAATTTGTACTTTTGGTCTTCCTAATATCTTATGGAAATAAATGACATATTCTAATTGTGCTCTATGTGGGAAAGAATTCCTTCCCAGCACCTTTTTAGTTTCTCCTGGGTTTTGGGGTATAAGACATGGACTGGATACAAGACAAGCCAGGAAAAAGAGAGGAGGATGCCTATTCTTGATGGAAAAATAATAACTACTAATCATCCTGTATGTTCTTACTGTAATGACTAAGTATGGTGTAATTGGCTTCAGTGGGGGGAGACACTGGATATGTTTCTATAGCTGTGCACAAAGAAGTTTTTTGTGTGTTTTTACAGACTCTGTTTCAGAGAGTGAAAATCTGTTACACATTTCTTAACACACATTTGTTTTTTATTGGAAAAGAAAAGATCTTCAGGATCTGGAATTATCCTGAAAATCTTCTTTCTCCATTAAAGCAAGCAACTGACCTTCTTCAGAAAAAAATCTGTCACTCCACTGTCTAAAGCACATTTTGCAAATTTAAACAGATGTTTTAAAACTGTAACTTGGTATACAGTTCAAGATACTTTTCCTGATGCCAAGAAGGACTTCCTGCAATCTATTGAATTCACCCCTCACAGATATTCTAAGAACTGTTGGATTAAAGAGATCAGTAAAATGATGCAGGCTAAAAATTTGCTTTTTCCAATCTGGTTTCACAATTACTGACATAACTGCAAGGGAAGGGCAAGAATAAAAAAGGTAGCTAGACAACAGAAATTCCCGAAGCTAGCATGTCTGTCAATCAAAAGTAAGTGAGAGCATACCCTTACCATCCCATCCTACATCTGCTCACTTGCTATGGAAATAAGACAGCAGTAACTGATTTACACATCTCAAGGCCAGAGCAATGTCAGTGGCTGACATGGTTTCTGCTAAACTGCCAGCAGCCATTGCTCTTCAGTAGCAGAGAATATTAATGAGCCTTAACCACAATCTGCTCCAGGACTCCTTCCCACAAGGTGTTACAGAGAGGAGTACACTGCCTATATCTTATAAGCACCCTCCATATGGAAATTTCCTTCAGTTTTGATATAAAAGATGAGGAGGGTTTAACCCATAATAATGTGGTGGGTTTAGCTATCAACTGAAATGCCAATATTTGTCATAGAATAATTGTCCACATTGCATATGGTATCCAAAAAGAGACTTTTGTAATGCAAGACAAACATAGTTTTAAATGGCATATTTCAACTGTTGATTTTCAGATTTATAACTTTCTGTTTTTCCAAAGAACAAGATTAAGAACTGCAGTCAAAACTTGATGTACTACACTAGCAAGCAGGTGGCTTTAACTACCTTTTTTATTAATTTAACTGAAACGCTATTGTTGAGAACTTGCCTAAGATATTTTTGGGTAAAAAAAAAAGCAACCCCCCCCCCCCCCAAAAAACAAACCCCAAAACCAAAACAACAAACCAATGAACAAACACCAAAAAAACCTAAAACCCCAAAACAATTAAAAGTGCTTTGAAATCTTTCCTATTTAGTGCTTAGTCAAAAGAAGAACTCGGTTATGTCTATAATAAACTCTTGATTTATCAAGCTTATCAATAACCCATAAATTAGATGCTTCATGGACCTTAAAGGTTCTTTCTAATATGAAGTTGATTTCTCATGCAGACATTTATTTCTTTACAGTCATCCCTCACAGACTAATGTGGAATTTCACAGAAGTAATTTTTACTTTTCCTTTAGACACTTCTGCTAAATTTGCAGTTTTCAGACAAATTATTTAAACAGCATCTGGTTTTACCTTCAACTTCTCATTAACAGAAATAAAAAGTCCACATTATTGCTAGTCTGCTGGATACTGATCCTGCCATACTTGGGTTGAAATATAATTTGATGTGCTTGGGAAGAAGGCCTAATAATACCAATTACAAACATAAAAATAACATTTGAATGCAAATTGTTGATAACTGCTTGAATTTCAATGCTCTTAATGAAATAGACTGATGTTGTGTGAAACACGGGCAGTGTTTTGGAAAGTTATCTCTTGACTATGCCCATTGTAAACAGTGCTCCAAAACATCTGAAAAAAATATTAAAAACTCAGAAAAAAAGAGGGAATGAACAAAATAAAAACAAAGGAGAAAATGAATTTTCACAGTTTATTTCTTTTGTGTGTGTGTGTGTGTGTGTGTGTGTAGATCTGTCATACCAATTTTACATTCTACCCAAAAATTCAGTTGAATATTGGATTTTTTCTTTGAAGTTTCAAAGGATTTTGGATGGTCCATTTAATGGAAAATCTTTGGTATATTTCCCTTTGAGATTATAGGTAATAACCACAGCTGTAGGTATATTTGGTACTTGCCTAGAATTTTTGCGTGACATATAACAGCTTCAGGAAAGCTTTTCTGTGTGTTTTGGCTGTAGCAACTTTCAGAAAAGCTGGGCTATTGCTGTTTCCACCTTACTAGGTAACATGTTGATACCTCTTACAGTGTATCTGCTGTGTTATATTGCTGCAGAATTTAGGGAAAAGTGAAGAGACAGCAGATTGCAAAGAATTGAAGCTTGCTGTAAGGAGGAAATTGCAAATTATGAAGACATGAAAGTGTGTGCGAATCTCTGGACTAAGGGAAGTGTTCTATGAGTGAACCCTGAGGAAGGGTGGACTACTCACCTGACCCCAGCTTTCATGGAGGAGGGGTAAAGCTGTAAATCTGAGACTTCTTGTGTACGGAGAACTTCCAAATCCCATCCTTGTCTCTGGATGGTTATTCTAATAAGCAAAATAGTAGGTACTAATAGGTAACACTATATTGTGTTGTACTGTGTCTGGCTGAGATGGAGTTAATTTTCCCCATAGCAGCCCCCAGAGTGCTGTGTTTTGTAAAGCTGCTGATAACACACCAGTGTTTTGGTTACTGCTGAGCAGTGCTAGCACAGCTCCAAGGTTGTCTTCCCATTTCCAAACCAACCCAGTAGGCTCGGAGCAGGCAAGGTCTTGAGAAGGGACATAGCCAGGACAGCTGACCCAAAATGGCCAAAGGGATATTCCATACCATATGATGTCTGCTTAGAAATAAAAGCAAGGGGAATGCAGGGGGAAGCAGGGGCATTCATTATTTACAATGTTTGTCCTCCAGAGTAACCGCTACACATATGCTGAAGCCCTACTTCCTGGGAAGTGGCCAGATATCACCTGCTGATGGGAAGTAGAGAATAAATATTTTTTTCTTCCTTTGCTTCTGCATACATGGCTCTGCTTTGTTTCTATTAAACTGCTTTTGTCTTGACCCACTAGTTTCGGTTTTGCGGGTTTTTTTCCATCTTCTTTCTCCCCTCCCCACCACATGTGTTCAGTATAGTTTGCAAGTAATCTGTAAACAAATGATCAAGGCAGATTCATCAAGAGGTTACATCCTGGAAATCATTATCTCATACATATACCTAATTCTGATGTATACACACATAATGTGGGACACAACCGAGGTTGCAGACCTTCTTTTCAGAATGAGCTGTTGAAAGCCATATAGGTCTCTTTGATCATCAGGCTGGTGATCATTAAAGCTGCAATTCTTTCCCTTAGCTGTATGGGAACAAAAACTTCTGGGACTAGGTTTGCAGACAGAAGCATTATGCTTAGACATATCATTTTCACAGTCAAAACAGTGAATTCATGCTAAACTTCTGCATTTCTCTCTGCTGATGCAGAGCATTATAACAGAAATTAGCATATAGTCATAGTACAAATTTTTACAGTGAAACAGATTTGACATGTAACAGATGCACTTCTATTTCATTCAATATTTGTGAATTTGAACTTGCAAGCTATTTGTATTGCTTTATGTTCTTTATTGTTGTTTGGGTTTTGCTGGGGATTTTTGTGTTGTTGGTTTGTTGGGTTGGGGTTTGTTTGTTTGTTTTTTCTTTTATATGAGTTATATGCTAAGGTTATAGATCCTGAAATTTATGCATGGACCTACCACATGTACACACATGTAAACAGCATTCAAATAACCTTGTCAGATTAACAGAAAGGCAATAAAGAAAATCAATTATCTATGTAAACAAAACATTTTCTGTTTATATTTTCAGTATTAGCTTACATGAGAGTCAATAAACCTCAACCTTCCAGTCTAGGTCTTTACCTGGATCTTTACTGAAAACATTTAAATTGACTTGAAGGGAAGGCTGAATAACGTTCTAATTCAACACTTTTCAACCAAAAATTACTTCCTTCCAATATACCTATTATCTTGCCAGTGTACAGTTTAATGCATAAGAAGCACAGGTAAATTCTTAGTTTTGTTTTCAATGCAGTAACTGTTTTTGTGTATTTCTGCTTGCATGTTCTTCTCTTGAAGTACACGGAGAAAACTAATTTCTAGTGGCATGGAAGCTCTAGAGTTCTTATCCATCTCTTGGGAAGTTGTGAGTCATTGTTATATTTTTTAATTAGATTACTGAAACTAGTAGCTGTCTGAAATAGAGGAAACTTGAAATCAATGTTTCTAAAGTATCTGTCATAAGTGACCTAGAACATGGGTCAGATAAGATATCTGAAGTAAATTCAAGACATCATGATTCACTTTACTTATTCTAGAACCACATTCAGTATGCTACAAAGAGATATGTACAGGGGATAAAAAACACCTACTTTGACAGTGGCTCTTGTAATTTCCCCATTAATTAGAAAGCATATTTCATTTGTGTTAGGAGGCATATTTCTTTTCTCTATGTAGCTGTAGGCCAAGAGAATATGTGTGTTTATTTGAAATATACTCACATTATTGATTACCTGTGTTTCAAGAATACTTCACCAAAATATACATTAATTGTATTCCACAGGTAAATAATATAACATAATTACAGTATTTAATTCTGTTAATTTATTAATTAATTTCATTCCATTTATTTCCACCACTTGCATTCTTTTGTTTTTAAACAGCCAGTTTTATTAGGAAATTATTTCTGTTTCATCTGTATTAAACATGTCTTTAGGGTAGCGGTCAGAAAAAGAAATGAGAAAACATTAACCATTCCTTTGGGAATGATGTGGGGAGCAAGTTGGATGCTGTTCTTAATTTATTTCCTTCTCTCGCTTCAAACCGGGGCAGTGACAGAGCCAGTGCTCTTCATACTGAAACTAGTTGCTATCTGTGATTTTACCTGCAATTCCTCATACCCACCAAACCTGATCAACTGGAGGCTCACTGGCGCCCTGATTTCCACAAGAGGAAACCCTTCCCAGTGCTCCCATGTGCTTCCGCTCTCAGTAGGTGTAAGCAGCCAGTCAAAGTCATCCTTGAGGGGGGAGAGAAAGCCCGTTTCACATCAGACCATCTTCATCAGATCATACCTGGTGTTTTGGTGAGTTTTTGAGTTGTGCACTGAGAGCAATTAGTGCCTGAATTATGGTACATGAGGATAACAACAGGCGATTACCCTATTTAACAGCTGTTAAGTGGTGTTAATTGCTGGCTATAGACCACAAGCCGAGCAATTTTGTGCAAACGGTACAAACAGAACAAAACAAACGGATGATGTAGGAAGAAAATGGGTCTGAAAAATCCTCTATTAATCCAAAATATGCATACAGCTGGAGACATTTTATGCACTGCTGGTATGAACTATTTGCAGCAAATAGTTTGTCAAATCCAATCCGTTACTGAATTGTCTGTGAATAGACAGCAATTTCTATTAATTTCTTCATTATTCACAGTCATTTAATGAATTGTTTGTGTGAGCACATCTTTTGCCTAAGGTTTTCTCCAGAAGGGTTAGTTCCTGATAACCTCACTATAATTGAACAGTGCCTTGATTTCTATGAAACAGAGTAAAGAATAAGATATTTTCAGAATCGAGCCTTAAATTATAAGGTAATAATCATCAAATTATTTCTACAAATGGGAAGAAAATATCTTTAAATAAAATTATGTAGAGTTTCTTTTGTTCTAATTGAAATGTTGAAAATAACTGGAAAAACAGACAAAAAGTCTTAGAGGTTATTAGATTTTAAAAAAATTTCAGGTTTTCAGGTCTGTGTTGCTATGAGCCTTCAGTACCAGTAAAGCTGGTCACTGTGTACCTTTTATTGCCTAGTAGCATGTTTTAGATTTTACATGACAGAAAAAGGTTGGCTTATTTTGAAAGTATAGGCACCAACGTTGGCAAAAATCTATATGATATTAAGATACTTTTAAGTCACTGAAGTAATCATGGAAGGAAGTAATTTTAGAGAAAGGTCGAGTTTCATAGGTTCCAAAAAATCACTAGAGTAAGAAATCCACAGCAGTAAAAAGGTGGGCGATGAGTGGCTTGAGGACAGCTCCAAAGAGAAAGACTTGGGAGTGGTGGTAGACGAGAAGCTCAACATGAGTCGGCAATGTGCGCTTGCAGCCCAGAAGGCCAATAACCGTATCCTGGGCAGCATCAAGAGAAGCGTGTCCAGCAGGTCGAGGGACATGATTCTCCCCCTCTACTCCGCTCTCGTAAGGCATCACCTGGAGTACTGAGTCCAGTTCTGGAGCCCCCAACACAAGAGAGACATGGACAAGTGAGAACAAGTCCAGAAGAGGCCACAAGGATGATCCAAGGGCTGGAGCACCTCTCCTATGAGGACAGGCTGAAAGAGTTGGGGCTGTTCAGCCTGGAAAAGAGAAGGCTCCAGGGAGATCTTATAGCGGCCTTCCAGTACCTGAAGGGGCTACAGGAAGGCTGGGGAGGGACTTTTTGTAAGGGCAGGGAGTGATAGAACAAGGGGAAATGGCTTTAAAGTGGAAGGGGGTAGGTTTAGATGAGATATTAGGAAGAAGTTCTTCACTGTGAGGGTGGTCAGACACTGGAACAGGTTGCCCAAGGAAGTTGTGGATGCCCCCTCCCTACAGGTGTTTAAGGTTGGGCTGGATGAGTCTTTGAGCGACCTGGCCTAGGGCAAGGTGTCCCTGCTGATGGCAGGGTGGTTGGAACTAGATGATCTTTAAGGTCCCTTCCAACCCAAACCATTCTGTGATTCTATGATTCTGTAAATGAAGACTCTGAAAATCAGCAAACTCTGAATGCCTATTTGAAACTATGCTTAGTGATAAACTACACACAAACAAGCAAAGTAGCTGCCAACAAATGTGTCAGATAACAGAAAAGCAGAGGCATTGCTCATCTGCCTAAGCTAGATGCTTCATGCTGTTTGCTTTTCCAAGTGTGAATCAAGAAAGAGGACCCACTACCAAGTACATAGCAGACTCAAGGACCAGTATGGTCTTATAGCTTCTGTTGTTCTAGTCCCTCCTCAGCTTGATCATGTGGCAGATTTCTCTTGCTCTTTTTTTGTTTTATTTTGTAAAGGGTATTATTTTCCCTGAAGTTTAAGCTGGTCTTTCTACACATAAATATCTCCCTCTATATGCACACTGCCAGTATAAGCCATGACAAAATCCTTTAGTGCCAGTAAGACCATTTCTAGTGGACCTCCATGGAACAAAGGAAAAGCCTCAGAAAGCTTTGTTGCCTATTAAAGTAATTGAACTCTTATTTAGGTGAGAGATGAAATGTCAAACGTAACATCAAAGTTTTTTAAAACTATGAATTTAAAGTGCCTCCTTTCCCTTCCCTCACTAGAGAGTTTCTGAGGGAGAGGGGAATGCTGGTATTCAATAAGCATTGCTTATCTGAAAGACATGGCACTCAGGCTATGACATTGGATTCTTGGGTGTCTTTTGAGTGTGAATTTTCTTGAACTGTGAAAAGTGCAGTTTTAGACTACACTGGATCTTAATAGAATTTGAATATTTACATGGAATTTGACTTTACAAAGTAAATTAGAAGTCTTCTAAATTCAATGATTTTCATATTATCAATAAGAAGGTCGTTTCTATAGCAACTTGTTAAAGGGTTTTCAAACATTGAGCAGCATGGATTCTTTTCTTTTTTGTTTTCCTTTACCATTTATTCTCACTTAGCATTCCTCAAGAAGAAAATTATAAAAAACAGAGAAGAAAAAGAACAAAAGATCTGGTGCTGGCAAAATGGTCATTAATCGCAGAAGAATAACCAGGGATTGTGACTCTAGAATTTTAACCATATATTATAATAGATTTAGGAACTGAGCTGCTAAACTTCTTAGCCACCATCCACCTGGAGAATCTAGTTATAGCTTAGTCTTTTCTTTAAATAATGTAGATTGTATTATAAGTCTACAGTCTGTGTAAATACATACATAGAGAGAAGAGATATATAAACCTAATCATCATTTTAACATGTCTATATCTTATACGTGGCAATAAATGTTTGCATGCTCTAAGACTGTTTCGGGGAATACAGAATCAAGTAAGGCTTGATACCTTGATATGCAGCACTTAGTTTGGGTAAATTAATTACATCCTTGATTTATAGATATTAGGGTGTTGCCAAATCCAGAAGCCTGTTAGGAGTGAGGCTGTGACAACCCCATGCCCCCAGGGCCAACCAGCAACCAGGCTGAGCTTGTATTCCCAATAAACACACACACACGCAACACATGTATACCCGCATACACCACCCATATATTCATACATATACTCATATATATATATATTCAATATACTCAATATATATATTCATAGCCAGAAGCACAGATCAATACAGACACACAGAGCACTCACACAAACACCAACAGCACCAGTGGTCTCATCCTGCTCACCTTTTCTAGCTAAGTAAGATGAAGATCTTTTAGTGGGGATGTGTATATATATATATATATGTATGTATAATTATGTACAATGTGGACAGTTCCAGTAGTTGGGCTCAGACAGTCAGTCTGCCCATTAGCTGTGCCTGGATTCCAGACTCCCTAGTTGCTGACACATGGACATACAAATCCTTGAGGTCACAGCTCTCTTTAGCTGCAGGTACAGATACCCTCGTGTATACACACATACACACAAGTGAGCCAGCTCCTCCAGTAGTCTCACCTTCAGAGGTACACATCCCACCCTGTTCCCCAGCTCACATCACCTACTCTGGCCTTTCCAGAAGGATCTTCACTAACAATAGCACATGAAGCCCTCTAACATCTGTTCCCAGCCCCAGGGACTGTCACTGAGACCTCCACACACACCTCTTTACACAGGACAGAGTGATTCTCGTTCAAGAAAATAGGTAGAAATGGGGTTTGGTGAGAAGGCAGGGCACACTCTACTGGTCAGGCACAGGGCATGGACAAGCAGGTACACTGACCAGCCCCTGCTTGCACACAGCCAGCTCCTCTATCCACTTATCCCTCTGTTTTCCTGCTTGTTCCTCCCCAGACTACCTTCCTTTCCCAGCTCTTGGTTTGTCCCTAAAACATGTATCAAACCCTGTGCAAACAAAATTCCCTTCCCCTGCCCCCCATACTGATTCCTGTCCTCTTGATGGCAGTGACCCCTCAGTTCGTGGGGTGATAGAAACCTTCTCGTGTTGGCTCATGATGACAGGTGTCCCCTGGCCCACAGGCTGAGGTTTCCGAGAGAGAGCCCTGCGGGGACTGGTCAAGGCTGGTATCTGTGGCAAGATCACTGGGGCTCCTCCCTGCTCTTGTAACCTGGGATCCTTTAAGGTGGGAATGAGCCTTTGAGGGGTTTGTGACTCTCCTACAGGGACTTCTTTTTGTGTGGAAAACAGCTTTTTATCACATATTGTAACGAACCATGAGCCTGATTCAAAATACTGCAAAGTCAGTGGAAGAAAGTGGATGTTCCTGTGAGCTGTGGATCACGATCTAAAGTCCTCCTGGCAGCACTTCTGGCTGCCAAGGAGACATAATCTAGCTACTCAGAAAATCTTTGAGATGTCCCTTTGGAATGCTCACGTTATCAAAATGAAGGTATGTAAAGTAGGATCTCACTGCAGAAGGTGAGTTATACTTTAAATAAATAAAACAGGCAGAGTCTAGTGTGCATCCAGGGAGTCGACAGCAGTATGCCATATACAAAACTACATTTCAATGAGGTGAGCACAGAGAAGAAACAGTCATTGCACTTTTAAGATAATATGGGCACAGTAGAGAGATTGTTTTCTTCTAACCTCACTAGACTGATATATCTAAATACACCCCTTATCAGGCAGTGCCTGGGAATGCCTGATGAAATACAATTATAAGTTTAAGCATGTAATATAACCTATCTCCCCTCTGCATAGATAATTATGGAGTGGTGCTACTGGGTCTCTGAAACCCTCCCCTGCATGTCAAAATGACTATTTCTTCTGTACTTGCTTTATTCATCCCCCAGCACAGTTGTAGTAGACAGTCAGTGTGGATAGGCAGTGTGAGTAAAATATATATACTTCAGAGCAATACTGCAAGCCTTTCTTGCACTCTTTGCTCTCTTGTCTACTTATACTGTAATTTCTTTGACTTCTATTGAAGACTAAGCCAATGCTACCTTAGGACAGATAGCACTAATAATATAGATAAAGTAAGAAGATCTCACAACTGAAGAGGGATATTTTGACATTTTCTTTAACATCATGAAGTATCAAGGTAAGATGAATCAGGGGGAAAGAAATCAACCAATCAAGGAAAAAATCCATTTCTCCCTCATACTCCTTCAGTGCTATAAATCAGATTATTTTTACACTGATATAGTTGACACAAGAATGTAGAAAGTGTGCCGGTATGTCTTTTACACTATTAGATTTCTGTGTTAGTTTTTAGTGGATAAAGTCTGAAATAATTAACAAAATGTGTAGTGACATTGGCACCTAAGACTTATGGGGTAGCACTCTATGTAATTAATAGACTTTATATTTTATACTTGTGTTTTATTGCAGAAGTCCTTCTTTGATTTCACCTTATGACTGAAGTGAAATGGAATGCAATGGAGCATGTGGAAACCTAAGCTCCTCCAAATCTATGGTTGGATTTGGGATGTGGTTCATATCTTCCCAGTAGGAAGGCAAGAAATGTGTCTCATATCAAAGATGAGAATGGAGTGATTGAAAAGCTGTGACTGATGTTAATTAAACTATCACACCTTTTAACATTAGTTACAGATTTTCAATCTCTATTCCCGTGTAGCATCTAAATTAGTATTTACATCTTTGATATGAAAAACATTTCTTGCCTTTTTTCTAGCTTATCTACATGAACAAAATGTATTCTTCTATATCTCTGTCAGATGTGCAGCATATCCCACAAAATCTCTGTGATGACAGTTAAGTCATCATTTTGATAACAAATTAAGACTTGAAGTACCTCTTTGTACTTCTGTGTTAATAGTTTACAGATACCTAAGATAGTGTAATTATTCTTCCTATAATTCTGTTATGAATAAAGTCCTTGTCCTCCCCTTCCTCATAAATCTTGAGCTTTAATTCTGTGGTTTATATATATTCCTTCTGATTTTAGTTCACTCGATTAAAAAAGAGATAGATCTAGCTCTTCTAAGTGGTACAATCTGTAATAAATTCACAAAAATTGGCATTGTACCAACATGAAATCTTTGGAATTGAGAAGAGAATTAAGCCAGCAATCTTTTCTGACTGGAACAGATGTCTGTTGATGATTTTAAAGAATTATTATTACATTATTATTTGTCTTATTATGTTTACCACTACAAAGACAACTACAATAGGACCGGGTCCATATTGTAGTCAAGACATTAAGTTTTCCCTTTGGAACCAATAATAAATTGTGTCAGTTTTCTAGGCCTAAGCAATTTCCTTGAGCAGTGTAATTAATTTGTAAGAAGACCCCAGTCAACTGTAAAGATTGCAGTATAAAATTGCAAATCAGAAACTTGTTGAAAAATAATACTTGCCATAAAAATGATAACAATAGCATGCAAAAGTAATTGAAAAGCAACATGTAAATAGATTACTGTGGTGCTGTTCTTGCTGCTGTGGTTAATGTTATGTCAGCATTTCCAGTATAAGATAAATTTTTCAGGGTTTATGTCAGCTATAAAAAAAAAAAAATCTTTTTAAGCCTAATGCTGGAAGGTCTTGTTTTAGAAAGAGTTTTGATTACAATATCATAGAGGAAAAATACTAACAAAATGACTGGCTCTGTCTTAGTTGAAAACAAAGTATAAATTTTCAAATTACACTTTTTGAACTGAAATTTAAGTTAGGGATGCAGCCATAAAACTGACTTGTTTTTCCTGTCGTTCAGCTATTTACAACATAATCTTAAATGCAATGGGATTGAAGCTAAAGGATTTCCATAGAGACTCTGTGGAGAGTCTTTGAATGGGAGAAGCTGTACTGCCATCTTAAATCTCACTGTCTATCCCACATACTCCTTTGTTAGAACTAAGATCAACATGACAAAGGACTAAAAATGTATATGTAGTTGAATTACTGCTGCAAGATCACATTTGTACAGGAACAACGCAGTGAAGGCATATAAGCAAAGATCTAGCAAAGCAAAACTGAAACTACATCAAAGCGTCTTTCTGCAGGTGAATTTTATTGGATCATTTTCCTTCACAGAAAAGATATTTAATTACCACTTTTTTATATACAGTACTTTCTAGGCTTAGAACATGTTATGTCTGAATATTGGTATAATTGGCAATAATTTGGGGCATTAATGATATAATGGGAGACTATTGAGGGAAGGTACCATATATGTTTTAAGCATACTTACTCTCCATCTTTCTAATACTATTGAATACAGACTACTGAATTGCATAGATCTTTGATCTGAATAAATATAGCATTCTTATTTTTTTATGAGGAGTGATAGTATTTGAGAGCATTAACACTGAGAGTTTTGAAAAACTATGGGCATTAAAAAACAGCAAATCCAGTGCAGCCTCATTTTAACTGACTTTTGGGTAGAATGTTAGTGTGAACCATTCCCTTATACCATTTGGAAGGTAAGGAGCTGGAATGCTTCACAATAAAAACAAGGAATGAAATAATAGTTGTGTGAATGATCTGGATTCCACAAACCATGAGCTATATGAGGAGTCAAGTTATTTACCAGTGAACAAATCCTTCAGAAACCTAAATTCTGGATAACTCCTATATATTTTGCTTATGAGTAGAGATCTAAGAACCTGTATAAAACCTTTAGTTAGGCCCCATGTTCTGACTGACATATATTAAAAACACACTTCTAACAAAATGGTGCATTGGGGTAAGAAAAGGCTCTACACAGTGACACATTGTTTTACTTTTCAGGTTATAAGATGAGCTACAGTATTACATTCTTCTGTGTCCATAATATAGGTATTTTTGGATACTGGATGCATGTGAGTACAAATCAAGGAACTTCATTTCAGTCACCTGTATGTTGCATTTATGGACAGTAGAAACCCCACTTTTCTGGCAAAGGCAATCCTAAGTAACTCTTCCTCCAAAACCTCTTCTTTCCTTGCTCATATCAGCAAAACAGAATCATAGAACAGCTGAGGTGGGAAGGTAGCTCCAGAGATCAAGTCCAACCCCTTGCTGAGAGCCGGGTCACCTACAGCAGGCTTCCTAGGGACATGTCAGTTGTGTTTTATATATCTTCAGGGAAGGAGATCCCTCAGCCTCTCTGGGTAACTTGTTCCACTACCTTGACTGTAAAAAAAAAACAAAAAAAAACAAAAACAAAAAAAACAACAAAGAGTTTTTAATTTTGAAAAAGATTTTGTGCCCATTGGCTCATGTCTGTTCACTGGGCACCACTGGGAAGACCCTGGCTCCATCTTCTCTACTCCCCCCATCAGGTATTTATACATATTAAGCCAACCCCTTTCAGTCTTCTCTCCCCTAGGCTGAATAGTCTCAGACAGTTCTCTCAGACTATCCTGATATGACAGATGCTCCAAGCTTTTAGTCACTTTTATGGCCCTTCACTGGACTTGCTCCAGTAAGTCCACACACCTCTTGTGGCAGCCAAGCACTGGGCACAGCACTCCAGGCATGTCTCATCAGGACTGAGCAAAAGAAAATGTCATCTCCCTTGACCTGCTGGCAACATTCTGCCTGATATAGAATGTCAAACTATTGGCCTCATTACAGTCATATCACTCAGCTTTAGACATTGATATTTGGATCCCATTTGAGATTAAGACACAATATTTAGGTCTAGGAGTGCACTAGATATCATAATTCTAATTCTCATCAATATTTTTGGTGGGGAATGGAAAGCTATTCAATTCACCTGAGCATAGGTACCCATGGTAAGATTCAGTGGTCTAAACATAGGTGCTTTGTGTTATTTTAGAAGATCTAGAGTATTCCCCATTTCCTCCAGCTGCCACTCACCAGGAGATTATATTTGCCATCCTATGTGAATATTTTGGAAGCTTTATGGTACCCTAGAAGCCACTGCCACCGGACTTCAGACATTAAGGTGAAAACTAACCTTAGACAACTAATCACCTTCCATTTTCTATGTATTTGTGTTATATAACTTTATCCACATAGGCTAAAGTTTCTCCTGGAGTCACCTGAGCTTCTGCAAGGGGCAGTCAGAGATCATCTCATTCCGCTTAAACAGCTGAATTAAAGTGAAATGGTATGAACATGTCGTCACACCTGCTGTTCACTCAGTCCTTCTCCTGGATTTACACATCCAACGCCTCTGTAAGATGGAGAAGAGCTCTGACTAGGCTAATGCTTCTACTAGTAATATAAAGGAATAATAAAAGAAAAATGAAATTCTAAAATACCTGAGAATTAGAAAAGGAAAATGAAGAGCTGATTATAGGTCATTTTTCCTCTCTGAATTTTTCAATAAATAGCACGTTTTAGTAGTGTTATATCTAGTACCTCCCAGTGATTTTGTTTATAAAGCCTCTCATTATTACCCACTCTCTCAACGTGCACTTTAAAGAATGTGAATCACATTAGGGTGATTACATTTGCATTAAACACAGTTAGTTTTTTAGAAGTACAAATGCTTGTAATTTTATGACACACTTGTATGAATTATAAAATTATGTATAATAAAACTTTGCTTGATTTCATAATTACCTGTTGTTATCCCAGGCTAATTAAATATTCAACACAGACAAAATTTGAAAATCTCCCTGGCACCCTCTCTTCTCCTCTCTTGACTCTTTTTTTTTCTGCATTCCATTGAGTTACAAGTGTTTTAATGGAATCTATAGAAAGAAAAAATATTCAACAGCTATGATTATATACAAACCTTTAAACAATGATACCTCAAGTTAAAAGTGGAGATTTTAATATGCACTTATTATTTTTGGCAGGCATATATTAAATGTCTTTGATAATATTTCTTTACTAAACTTCCTTGTCTGGTTAATATATAGCCTTTTAGAGCTGTTTTTTCCCTCTCCATTTTCACAGAAAGTTAGCTTTTATTTTATATATCATAATCTTTTAGAATAGGCTGTTTTCTATTTGTAAGTGGTGTACTATATGAACATCTAAAGATGCTTGGAAGCATGCAAAATTTGAGGCTTGAAATATCTTGTTCACAAGTAGAAAGTATAGAAGAATAATTACTGTATTGTACCTTAATGTGAATAAAATGCCCATCATTACTGCCATTCAAATTAACAACAAGGTCCTCAGTGACTTCAGACATAATATATTGTTAAAGCATGCAGAGGTGTTATTACTGTAATAGGAGTTAGAACTCTTCTTTTTTACGAATTAAGTATGTGACTCAGGCAAGTCATCAAGCAACTTATTTTGTCATCAGAGAGATAGCAGCACTTCCTGATGATGTTTCATTTCATTCTAACATGCTAAATCTCATCTTCAAGAGGTGTCTCTAGAGGTCAGCTCATTTCACCTCCATTGCTCCACTGGCTATAAAGGAAATTAGTTTTGACTTGAGAGGCAAGTCATTTGCTTACACATAGACATCTAGTGTAGACATGACATGTGATATCCAGAGAGGAAAGTAAGAGGTTTACCCTTGATTTTCTGTCATGCAAGTTGTATTTTTATGTCCCAGATACTGTAGGAAAAAATGAAAAGCAACCAATATCTACATTTAAGCTATTGAATCAACTTCAGATATCTATATTTGAAGCTGGTTAGAGATAGGTAAGGAATGTTATGAAAATATCCCGTGTGTTTCTTTTAGTGATAACTACAGCTACATCTTCTTTCAAGCAAGTATTTTATTCACCAAAACAAGGACTTAAAACATATAGAATAATAAAATTCAAATTTTAGTTACAGTGATTGGTTTCATAATTTGTTTAAGCTTAAGAAGTAATGTCAAATTGTAAAAATTGAAACAAATGTTTCATCAGTGAAAAAAAATGTTGTTGACAAGCTAAAATACTGGCTTAGTAATTTGTTTTTATTCAGCCAGAACTGCTCCAACACCATTGCCACAAAAAATCCCAACTCAAAACAAAAACCAAAAGAAAATTTCAACCCAAATCAAAAGCAAAATTCAGCCCAAAACCAAAAAAAAAAATCCACACCCAAAACCCACTACAAAACAAAACAACATAAATTTCCCAGACATTTCCTGTACAAAGTTCAGGTCTTATATATACACCAGATTTTGCATTTAAAGATGCAAGTGTTGTTCTGAAAACACTGCAATATATATTAATATATATATACATATACATACACTTTGAGAAATTTAATGCTTCATACATTTTTGTGCATGAAACATAATTTCTTTACGTCTTTATCTTGATCTCCTCCACATCACACTGTTCCCTGTATGTACACCTAACCTGAATTTAGTTTATTGGTTTTAAACTACCATAATACTACTGCTTACAGCACATTTAGTAGTGGCTTGTACTGTGCAAATGAAAGGGGAGTCAATCATTATGCTTTTAGAGCCTTTTATTTCTCAGTTAATAATTATGATTTTTGAGCTTGGTCCTGGTAGTGATCATTTGTGTGAGTAAAATTAGGCATATAGATTTTTATTTGTAGGATCACTAATAATGGAAGCTTTGGCATTGTTAGGTTGCTATGCAAATGCAGAGCAATTCTCCTTTTGATTCCTACGTTCCCTTCCATATCCCCACACCTTCTTAGACAGGTGAACAGTTAGTCAGTTTGTGTCAAGGTTTAATGCTTTGCAAATCGGAACCCTTAGATATGCTGCTCTTAAACCACTCTGAACCTTTAAGAATTCATTGCAGCAAATCTATCACAGAAACTGTGTTGGGAATGAAAGGTTTAGCTGCAGTTATATAAGCCTCTGATTTAAGTTGTTTTCGAACATACCAGCATTGGAAAAAACAATAATACCATCATCAAGACCCATGTGTACAAGCCAGTTTGCATGTTTCATATATTATGCAAATAAGATACCTTCTTAAATTTTTAAAGTAATTCATTCCCTCTTACATGTTTATCCTTTCATTAGCTGTACATAGCTGAGCCATTTTCAGTGTAGTTGTTGTTAGTTTGTTCCCACTCTTCACTCCACATGTGCTTCCCTCTAGCTTAACTGACTTGTAGAAAATTCACTAGTCCATAGAATTATACAGAAGTCAGAAGAATAATAACAGATATGAAGTTAAAAATAATAACTTACATTTTACCGTGGCCATGCCTTAAAGACCCATAATCAGTACCAAACAAAGCACTCCTACATGGTGGGATTCTGTGTGTCTGCCAGATTGCAGACACACAAACTGTACTAATGGAAGTGTTATTTCCTCTGATAACCACAGTAATTCATCAGAATATTTCTCCATCTTCTTGAACATTTTTTTCTCCCCAGTCTTCCTGCATTAAAATAAATTAAACAAATTTAGGTCAGTTTTGGCTCAACTCTCTTATTACTTTGTCATAGTCTTTTAGAGCAAACCTCAGACTTGGTTCTTCTTGTCCTCTGTGGCAACAGACATTGCAAACATCATTAAGTATGTGAGGTCTCTCCCTTAATTAAGAACTAAAAGGTTTCATTTCCTAAAACAAAAGCATGTGGCAGGTTTTATTGATCTGGTCTATGTCGCCAGCTGAACACATTAGCAGGGGTTATTGATTACTCTAGCGGTAATGAGCTTTGTTCCTCATCAGGTAAAGCACACATTCCTAAGATCTTTCCTAAAGAGGCCTATATGTACATATGCATTCACCAAGATATACATTGAAGGAGGTTTTTAAAGTCTTTATTACTTATGTATCATTTTTTAAAATTTAACAGCAATCATTAGAAAGGCTATTTTCCAGTCATTATCTTGTTATCGTTCCTTCTGAATGCTAATGATGTACTTAGGAATGAAATCAAAACCAAAAGAAGCACTTTTTTTTTTTTTTTTTTAATGTAAGCACATATGGCTATTACTGCTTTTAATAACCCCTACCAAAAGAACTACCATTATATGTTAATGAGCAGCTGTGGCAAATAATTGTCTAGTGGAATGCATAGGATCTCTCCCCAGTTTTGAAAGAATAATTTCAGACTGACAACTGTCCTAGTTAACACCTTAACATTTAGTTCAAATTTGGAAAAGGTTCTGCTATTTAAAAAGAAGCTTCTTATATTCATTAGTACTTCTGTGGAGAAAAGACATGATAGGCAAAAAGGGGCCTAATAGTGTCTGTAAGATGAAATTAGACCTGTTAAGATCAAGACGTGGACCAGAGAGACCTTACAATCAACAAAACAGGGCTGAGGGGAGGCCACCTCAAGTGTATACACACAAATAAAAAATAGTGAGAGGACATTGTGACAGAGGAAACTCTCATACCCTGTCTGGGAGATCAGCACAAATGGCTCTATCTTTGAACTGCCGGTACCCAAACACTCAGCATGTGGATCAAACAGGAGAGATTAGAGGTCTGTGTGTAATTGCAGCACTGCGGTCTCATTGGGATGATGGAGACATGGTGGCATAACTCATGCAGCTTCAGTGCTGCAATGGATGGATACAGGGTCTTTAGGAATGACAGTCTGGGAAGGTGAGTTGTCCTTTATGTGAGGAAGCAGCCAGAATGTCTGGAGCTCTGCCTAAGAGTGGATGTTGAGCCATCTAAGAGCTGATGGGATAGGCTTAGGAGTGAGATCACAACATCACTCAAATGTTGTATCGGGTGACTGGCTGATGAGAAAGAAACAGATGAGACTTTCTTTGGACAGCTGGAATAAGCCTCACATCCATAAGTCCTGGTCCTCATGGGGTACTTAAACCATCTCAGTATCTGCTGCAGAGACAGCACAGCAGAACCCAAGCAATCAGGGAGGTTTCTGGAGTGTATTGTTGACAGTTTCCTGTCACAGGTGATGAAGAAGTTGATGAAAGGAGGTGCTTTGCTGGATCTCAAAATTATAACAAATGATGAACTAGTAGGGAATGTCAAGGTTGGGTCAGTCTTGGTCCCAGAGAGATGTTAGTGTTTGTGATCCTGAAAAGAGGAAACAAGGCAAAAGACAGGTCCGGGAGAGCTGGCTGATTTTCCAGGGTCACTTTCTCCAAGCTTGTGAATGATCCATCTCAATGTGTAGGAAATCAAGTAAAGGTGACAGAACAACTGCATGGGTGAACATGGATTGACTCTTGCATGTATTGACTACATTCAAATGTTAAAAAGGCAGCATATGAGAAGTGGAAGCAAGGTAACACATAAAGAATATAGAGACATTGTCCAAGTGTGTAAAAATTGGCTTAGAAAAGCCAAAATTCATTTGGAACTGTATCTGGCAAAACTTGACAGGTACATCAGCTGCAGAAGAAAGACCAGGACTATCAGCTTGCTGCTGAAAAGTGAAGGGAACGTTGTGAAAGAGAACATGGAAAAGACCTTGGTCTTTACTACTAAGTCTTGTATTCAGGAATCCCAGTTTCCTGAAATCTGTGGGGAAGTCTGGGGCAAGGAAGAGTTACTCTCAGTAGAGGTGGATCAGATTGGGGAACATTTAAACAAACTGAACATACACAAATTCATGGGACCAGGGCTCCTAGGAATTCTGATGGACCTGGAAAATATTGTTGCAAAGTCACTCATAATTATCTTGGAAAGATCATGACAAACACAAGAGGTTCTTGGACAATGGAAAAAGCAAACTGATCAAGACAGGCAGAAAAGAAGATCAGGGAAACTGCAGGCGAGTTAACCTCACCTCAATCCCTGGGAAAGTGAGAAAGCAAATAATCCCAAAATAGATTTCCAAATGTATTAAGGAAAATAAGAAGATTGACAGCAGTCAACATGGATTTACAAAGGCGGAATCATACCTGAACAACCTGGTAAACTTCTGCAAAGAAATGACTGGCTCAGCAGGTTAGCTGATGTTGTTTACGTTGACTTCAGATTTTGACACTGTATCCCATAAAATCCTCATGAACAAACTGATGAATTATAGACTAGATAAATTGGAAAGGAGGTGGATTTAAAGTGGTTCAACTGCCAGGCCCCAGTTGTGATCAACTGCATCAAGTCCAGCTGGAGGACAGTCACTACTGGTGTGTGCCAGGGTTTAATAGAAGGGCAAATTCTGTTCAACTGCAAGGTTTGTAGATGTTACAAAACTGGGAGCAGTGGCTGATACACCATGAGGTTGTGCTACCATTCGAGGAGACCTCAACAGGCTGGAAATATGGGTCAACAGAAACCTTATGGAAATCAACACAAGGAAATGCAAAGTTCTGCACCTGGGGAGGAATAACTCCAGGTACCAGGACCAGGTTTTGCTCAAATTGTTGGAATGCAGCCTGGCAGAAAAGGACTTCAGGACTACAAGAACTACAGGCCAGTCAGTCTCACCTCTGTGCCAGGCAAGATCATGGAGTAGACACTCCTAGAAACTATGCTAAGGCACATGGAGAATGAGAAGGTGATTGGTGACAACCAACATGGCTTCACCAAGGGCAAATCATGCCTGACCAATCCGCGGGCCTTTTATGATGGGTTACAACATTGGTGGATACGGCTAAAGCAACTGTTGTCATCTACCGGGACTTATGCAAGGCATTTGACACCATCCC
>NW_010303146.1:0-11012 GCF_000700745.2 Antrostomus carolinensis
ACGGTGTCAAACGCCTTGCACAAGTCCAAACTTGACTTTGAACAGTTCCAGTGATGGGGCATCCACAACTTCTCCTGGCAACCTTTTTGTTACTGTAAAAAATTTCTTCCTTATATCCAATCTAAACTTACCCTCTTCATTTTAAAACTGTTGCCCCTTGTTCTGTCACTACAGGCTTTGGTAAAAAGTGTCTCTCTGTCTTTCTTATAAGCCCACTTACTGAAATGCCACAATAAGGTTTCTCTGGAGCTTCTCTTCTCTAGGCCGAAGAACTCCTACTCTTTCAGCCTTTCTTCATAGGAAAGAAGACTGCTGTTCCATCACTCTAACCATTTTCATAGCCCTCCTCTGGACATGCACTAACACGTCCATGTCTTTCTTGTGCTGGGGACCCCAGAGCTGGATGTAGTACTCCAGGTGGGGTCTCACAAGAGCAGAGTTGAGTGGGAGAATGCCCTCTGACCTTGCTTCTTTTGATGCAGTCCAGGATACGGTTGGTTTTCTGGGCTGTCAGCACACATTGTCAGATGATGTCCAATTTTTCATCCACCAGTATCCCCAAGTCCTTTTCCACAGGACTGCTCTCAATCCATTAATCCCCCAGCCTGTATTGATACTGGGGTTTGCCCTGACCTAGGTGCAGGACATTGCATTTGGTTGTGTCGAACTTTGTGAACATCACATAAGCCCTCTTTTCAAGCCTGCCAAGGTCATTCTGCTTGCTGTCATCCACAAACTTACCGAGGGTGCACTCAATCCTCAGTATCCTCTCTGTCTGTCATTGACGAAGATATTAAGCAGTATTGGTCCCCATATGGACCCTTGAGGAACACCACTTGTTATGCATTGCCACAGGGACATTGAGCCTCTGATTGTAAATCTTTGGATGTAGCCATCCAGCCAGTTCCTTGTCCACCTAACAGTCACTCCATCAAATCCATATCTCTCCAATGTAGTGACAAGAGTTTTGTAGGGGACCATACCAAAGGCCTTACAAGTCTAGGTAGATGACATCCATAGCTCTTCCCTTGTCCACTGATGCAGTTGCTCCATCATAGAAGGCCATGAGATTAGCCAGGCATGATTTAACCCTGGGGAAGCCATGTTGGCTGTTTCTAATCATCTTCCTGTGTTCTGTATGTTTCAATATGACTTCCAGGAGGTAGTTCCCAGGGTTCTCCCTTAACCCTTTTAAAAATATGTGTGATGTTTCCCTTTTTCCAGTCACTTAGGACCTTACCTGACTGCCACAACTTTTCAAATATGATGGAGAGTGGCTTGGCAACTACATCAACCAATTCTGTCAGGAGCCTGGTATGCATCTCATTGGGTCCCATGGATTTGTGTATGTTCCAGTTCCTTGGGTAGTCTCAAATCTCATCTTCTGTTGCCACAGGGGGGATTTAATTTCCCTGTCCCTGCCTTGAGGTTCAGGGACTTGAGAGATGTGGGAACAGAGATTACCGCTGAAAACTGATGAATAATACTGTGCCTCAGCCTTCTCCATGTCAATTGTTACCAGCTGTCCTGTATTATTTGTCAGGGAAGGTATGTTTTCTTTAATCTTCCTTTTCTGTCCTGTATACCTGTAGAAGCCCTTCTTAATATTCTTTGCTTCCCCTGCCAAATTCAGCTCCATCTTTGGCTTAGCATTTCTCATCCCATCCCTACACATCCAGACAACATCCCTAAATTCTTCCTAGGATACACATCTCTGTTCCAGTGCCTGTGCACTCCCTTGTTATGCTTTAGTTTGACCAGGAGGTCCTTACTGACCAATGCTGGCCTCCTGCCATCCTTGCCTGCTTTCTTACATGTGGAAAATGAGAGCTCTTGCACTCTAAGAGAAATGTCCTTAGAGAGCTGCCAGCTCTGTTTAGCTCCTTTGTCTCTGAAGGCACTTTTCCAGGGGGTCCCATTCACTAATTCCTAGGCAACTGTTTATATCAAGTTTATAGTGAGCAAAAGATGTAATTCAGCTACAAGTTTGGATAACATAAATGACACATGGCCCTGCAGAAAAATCCATGGACAATCCTAGTTAGATAATCTGTTCTTGTTTCCTTGAGCTAAGAGATTTCTTTCAGTCATTTTATATTCTGTGAACATGGTGTAAGTTTCAGATACCACTGAGCTTCAGCAGTGGTGACTGTAGATGTTATCTGACTGGAAAATTACCCAGTGGACTGTTGCAGGCACATAATTGACCATTTAACCTCTGGATCATATCTCAGCTGTGATAAAAGTTTGATGATGCTGGATTCCTTCAGGAACTTACATGGCTTTTGTCTGCCTCATATAAATCCATGAAATGTATTAATGCCATGTATGACTACTGCTGTTCTGGTTATTTTTTAACATATCACATGGCTTATTGCTCCTCATATATACCTTCACCTCTAAACTGTGCTCACAAATGGGGTGCGTACATGACACTAAAGAATTTATCCAAAATAAAGTTAATAAACCTTACAATTCTGATTCCTACATTAAATGAATAAAAGTGAAAGCATACCATGGAAGTTAATGGGAATGTTGGTATTTATTGAAGTCTTGCAGATGCAAATATAATCCTGAGTTTATTTGCATTAGTAGTTATTAGTAAGACTTAGTTAACTAAGTCAATAAACAAATAAAACCCTGATAGGTCCCAGTTAACTGAGTGTTAAAACAAACCAATCAATAAACAAATAAAACCCTGATAGGTCCCCTTAATTTACTTTGGACCTCTGGAAAGATAAGAAGCAAAGTTAAGTGTGGTGGTTTCACCCACAGGTAGGACCATGCAGTCCTGCACTCACTCCCCCCACCTGGTGAGATGGGAAGGGAATCACAACAAATGGGTTGTGGATTAAAAATGAGGACAGGGACGGCTCACTCACCAGTTATGGTCACAGGCAAAGCAGACTCAACTCGGGGAAGAAAAATCAATTTAACTTGTTGCAAATCATCTGAGTAGACAAAACAACCACATTTTACAACACCTTCCCCCACCCCTCCCTTCTTCCTGAGCTGAAATCACTTTGCTCCGGATTTCTCTACCCTGCCCACCCCAGCAGCACAGGGGACAGGGAATGGGGGTTCAGTCAGTTCACCTCTGCTCTTCCCAGCATGGAAGTCCAGGAACAAGTGTTCCAATGTGGTCTTCACATGGTGTCACAGACTTCTTTGGGCTCAGCTCCTGGCTCTGGCATGGGGACATCCATGGGCTGCAGATGGGCCTCTGGTCCAGTGCACCTCCTCCCCTCGTGCTCTGGAGTTCCACCCCGACTCTGGCATTGAGTGTCTCTGGGTCTCAATTCAGTCACAACTGACCTTGAACTCAGCTTTCTGCTCCAGCGTGGAGTCATCCATGGCTTACATGTGATGTATCTGCTCCACCATTGGGCTTCCATGGGCTGCAGGGGACCTCCTTTGCCTTCTCCTGCTCCATACATGTTGAACTGGGTGTCTGAGGTTCTCTGTCCTCCCCCTCCTCCTCCTTCCTCCTGGCAACAAAGCTCTCTCTTTGTTTAGGCTGATGGTTGTCTTTTTTTCACGTCAATGGCCTCTCCTCCAGGTTCTCTCCATCTTCTTCTTTTCAAGACAGTCCTTCCCCTCATAAATATGGATTTGCAGAGGCTAATTAAATTCTAGTGCTAATTCACTCAGCCTGAGCTGGGATGGGTATGCCTTGGAGCTAGGGGAGCTTTATGAAACTTCTCACAGGGGCCATCACTGTAGCCCCTTCCCACACTACCAAAACCTCTGCATCCCCCCGCCTCCCCAAACCACTACACAATAAGCCAGACCAAGTACTGTGTATTACTAACATAGCACAGAGGACCAAATGCTCACTATGTGGAACATGAAGTGTGAAGAATCGCTTGCCTCGTAAGAAACCTCCACCAGCTTGTGCTAGCTGAAGTGGGAGAGATGTTATAATGGGAAATAGGAGATAGTGAAAGTCTCTGATGCTGAACTCTGCTAATATAGCTGTGGATGGCAATAATGTAAGTTTTAGGAGGAGGTTAAATTTTAAAAGGAAACAAAACACTAGCAGATGTTCATATTTTCTGTGGATTTTTTTTTTTTTTTCTCATTCAGCTCTAATTGTAGGGGCTCAAAAGTGAAAGATGTAGGAACAATCATTTAATCTTGAAAAAGGATACAATTTCAGGCATTTCTAATTTTGTCTGTCATAATGCCATCATCTTGGAAACAGTATACCAGGGACCAGTTTCTTATGCATTGAAGGGGGAAAATATTCCTCACTGTCATGTTACTTTTGTGAATGAACACTAGGAAAATTATTGAAACTGGAGAAATTTTAGCAATGTAGAACTTGTGAGAAGAGTATCAAGCCTCTGCTTCCATAGAAATCCCAATTGTCTGCTGTCACAAGGTGGAGATAAGTTATACTTGTATCTTTGCAGATATCACATAACATTCCATAATATCAGTTTAATTCGATCTAAGAAAGCTAACAGGATACGAATAGCCTGTAATCTGTAAAGCAAGAACTTAACAGAATGCTTCAGGAATCATATATGACAAAACATTCTCTCTTTAGGAGGTTAATATGAAATATGGATAGGTGTAGCTGTCTTCTTAGAACTGCCTGGAGTAGAATGTGTCAAACTGTATTATTTCATATATGTCAAAAGAATTGAAAATTTGGTTACACCTTGCAGTGTGAATTATGAGAAATGAATTAATTGAAAGAAGACAGGATGGGTTAGAAATTTATAGGCTGTGTTTACACAAGATATTCAAGCAGTTGTAATTTTCCTTCATTATAAACTGGTTTTGTATTGAACATCTGTGTAAAAATCTCTGTTTTTTAGAAAGAAAATGTTTTGAGATTGGCTTGTAGATCTCGCTCAAGCCTTAATTCTGCAAATTATTTTCAATATGTTAACTACTATGCTATTGAAACTGATATAGTTCTAATTAAAGCTTTGCTGAATCAGATCGAAAATATCCTAAATGCTTTACTTCTAGAAGAGGAAATCCTTGTTACACCTTCACAAGACAAAGAGAACACAGAGACTTGTACATAAAGCACTCAGAATACTTGCCTGATTTTAATCTACTGCAGTAAGTCAAGGAAAAACAAATGCAAAGTACTGGGTAAAGGGTCCAGTATTTTAGTAGAGTGGGCTGGGGCAATTGCAATGGTCCTACTGCTGAAGCTTTACAGTTCACAGCCCAGTACCATAAAGGAAACTACTACTACTACTACTACTACTACTACTACTACTACTACTACTACTACTACTACTACTACTGACTCATTTTTTAATTATTCAGGCTGTAATTTCCAGTGAGTTATTTGCTGTTCCATGAGAAGCTGCGATCCTCTCTACCTAAGGGTGGAAAACAGGGAGCTTCTGAGACATCACAGCATGAGCTTTTCCAGCCCTTGAAACTGAACTGTAAAAGCTTCTTAGACTTTGCAATCATATGCTGTTTCTTGGACTTACAGAGCAGTCTTGAGCTCTCTTTCCATCCTATAACACTGTAAATCACAGGGAAGGAGTGGAAAGGGGGAGATGTAATCTGAAAAGTAATTAAATAAGAAGCAATTCTGACATCTTCACCCTTTGCCAACATCAGAGTTATCTCCTGCAAAGGCAAATTTAATCTATGCCATCCTTGTTATACCCATTCAGAAAAGATTTAGCTACAATCACCATCAGCAGCAAGATTAATTTCAAACAGAACTGAGCTTTAGGTCAGGTGGGGAGCTAAGTGCATGTTGATCAAATGAGAAATGAAGCTCATCAGTGTCCCTAATGTTCTCTGAGGATAATGCTCTGGCTAAATAATCTAGTTCCTTCTCCTCTGGCAAAGGTTTAATACTTGGGTTTTAGAAGCTTTTGAGATAGAAGTCTTGTTGTTGTGTTCTATTGTATTGCCTCTGACTGGCTTGAGGGAGGTGGACTTTGTATGTTAGGATCTTCTGGAACTGCATGAAGTGGGAACATGGGAGCATGTGAAATCACTTATGCTCAAACTGGAATGGCTGAAAATCTAGGGGTGAGTGAAAAGCAATTAAGTTTGCAGATATATTTTGTGCAATATGGTGCTATTTTTGCTGAAATTTTATCTGTAGCCACTTTTGTTAATTGGAGGGTAACTTATCAATGCAATAATGCCAGTCACTTAGCTCACTGATCCTGAAATATCCCTGTATCCCAGAGAGGAATAAGAGGATTTCTCAGCTTGAAATTCATCTGGTACACCAAGTCTACATTAATTATGATTTAATTATTCTTTCAGATAAATAATGCAAGCTCTTTAACAAAGCATCTCCTCAATAACCACATTAGAAACTGAACTTCATACACCAAAAAATCAATACCGTGCTTTATTTTTACTACTTTTGAATCAATAAGAAGAATGGTAGGATAGTAAAGCATTTCAAAGAAAACATAGAAAGTTAGTATTTTAAGTGAAGAATTATTTTAGCAAAGTCTTAATTTGTAAAGTAATCTGCAATATTCAGCAGATCCTCATCAGAGAGGAAATTAGCAACTAGTGATAAAAAGCACTGAATAATAATGAAAACAGACATTAATTTCCCTCAGAGTCATTAATTTGCCATAAAATCAGAATAACACCTAATACATGGATGTTATTTTTAAATGTAATCTCACATGCTATAAAACTACTTGTGAATTGGACAGGGTTTAGCTCCAGCTCTCAATTTCTTGAGTACGGGAACAGTGTCTCCCTGGTGTGGTCAATGGGAAAACAAATATGGATCTCACTGTCCTGCAATAATTTCATAATTTAGAAAATAGAAAATAATAGAATAGATTGAGTCTTAAAAAGTGCAGATTGATGCAGCTCCAATGAAGCCATCAGCTCACTGTGATTTGCACCAGCTGGGGGTCTAATCTATACACTTCTGTAACAAATAGGAGAGTCAGGTTGCAAGCAAGGACAGCTTGCCAGTCAATAAAGCTGCATTACCCCAGTGTGAACGAGAAGAGAATGAACTGTTTGTGTCTAGTGTCTCCTAATTCTCCTCTTCTGGCTTTTGAGATTTGGAAATTGCAAAATAAAACCTTTTTTCGTATAGCTGAAAGAAGAACTAGTACATACCTAGAATAAATCTTGTCTTTTTAATTGACTGTACATTAAATGACTGCTCCTAATTAAGGGCTCCTCCATGTTTTTCTGTAAAATTGGTAACAATAGCCTCCAAACATCAGCTAAGCAAAGTGAGGATAGGGGCTTCTACTGCATCAGTTCTTTAATTTTCACACACTGAATAGATATCTTTCCCCCCCCCCCAATGTGAAACTAAGGGACAAAGTTTGTTACTGTTCCTAACCAGCAAAAGTAGTGGTACAGCAATTCTTCCATTTGAGTAAGAAATTGTTTTTTGAGTAACTGCAGAGATGAGTTAATCAAAGAAATAATGAGGTTTCTGCAAAACATTTTTTTAACATTTGGAAATAAGTATATTGAAACAGCTGAGACCAACCAATTTCATTCTTGTGCTTTGAAGATCATACTCAAAATCAAAACCTTCTTCCTTTGCTTTTATCCTAATCTGTTTTTTTTGCTTCCTGTTGTTCCTTTGTGTCCAGTCTGTGCAGACATGTATGCACAGCCTAGCCAGGATGTACAAGATAAACTCAGATTTAGAGTTTAGGAAAATTTTCATTTACAAATGCAAAAAATAGACAATTACCCTCAGCCTTACTTTTCAGAGGTTTCCAACAAGTTTTTCTTAGGTGAGACCCTTCAAAGTTACATAAAGAGTTACAAAGTTACAATTAGTCCTTAGGATAGTGTGTAGCATAATTAAAAACAAGTCCTAATTTGTATACTTTAGGGTAAGAACATTCCTCTCTCATTTTAGCAGGTGCACAACACATTCACATGTATTCAACAGGAGAACAAAAGGAATGCATATGCTGATTAATCAAAGCAATTAAAATATCTTGATAGACAGAACCCCAAGAAAACAATTTGGTCAGAATAGAAATAAATGGGCAGACTCTCAACAGAACCTTGTAAAGACCAGATTGGTACTTCTGCAACAGACTAGTAAAAAAGGCCTTGGCCAGACTTCATTTTTCTATTTCAGGACTGTAGAATCATAGAATAGGTTTAGGCTGTCGCATATGTGTGCAAAATAAATAAATAAATAAATAAATAATGCACCTTTGTGTTAGAAAAACTCTCTGAATCTATACGGGAAAATGTTACAACCAATGTCCACTAGTGTTGTGCTGTCCACTCTATATGTTGGCAGTCCCAGTTAAATGTGCATATATAAATGCTGTGCATTTCACAGCCATGCTGCCATAATCCTGTAACTAATACATTTTGCAGCATGGCACTTCTATGAAGTGATTTTTGTGATAAAAAAGGGGTAAAATCTATTTCCAAAAAGAGAGGCCTGAGCTATTTCTTGGCATGCATGGCACTGACCTTAGCAATATTTTCAAAAAGCTGTGTTTGAAGGAGTCCAGATCTCAGGTCTGTGGGCACAGAGAACTTTCACTTCTAAAGAGAGGGTTGGCCCTTTTCCTTACCTGAGAGGACAGGGGAACAGTGACAGTGGTTAGCTCCTAGGGTGGACAAAAGCCAGACCTTCTTTCAAAACCTACCAGAAATATCAGACTTTGAAGTTGAGTGTGTCAGTCAGATGCACTGGGAGAAAGGAAGAAGGATTCAGTTCTGTGATGGTCCAAGAATAATCATCTGTAGATAACCAAGATGCAGTCAGTAGGCTGTATCACTTCTTGAAACAGACTTGAACTGAACTTTGGTTGTCTTTGTGCTGATTATTAACAATTTTAGAGTTTGATAATGGAAACCAAACCTTCAGAAGAGGATGTATTTTTACCTTATCCAATACTCAGGCTGGGTTTTCTGACTGAAAGTAAATATGACAAAATGTGTCAGCTAAAACCTGAACACATGTTAGAAATCTAAAAATATATTCAAGGTCCCTCGTAGACTTGTACACTAGTTGCTGTGTTGGACTGTGTACATTAAACTTGGCTTGGAAAAGCCTTGTTATTAGGTGTCAAACTTTAACTTCTGATATAGAATCATGGAATCATACAAAGGTATTGGCAGGAGGGGAGTTTAAAGGTCATCTAGTTTCAACCGCCCGCCATCAGCAGGGACACCTTCCACTAGACCAGGTTGCTCAAAGCCTCATCCAACCTGGCCTTGAACACTTCCAGGGAGAGGCATCCACAGCTTCTCTGGGCAACCTGTTCCACTGTCTGACCACCCTCACAGTGATGAATTTCTTCCTAATATCTAATCTAAATCTACCCTTTTTCAGCTTAAAGCCATTATCCCTTGTTCTATCACTATGAAAAAAGTCCCTCCCCAGCCTTCCTGTAGGCCCTTCAGGTACTAGAAGGCCTCTATGAGGTCTTCCCGGAGCCTTCTCTTCTCCAGGCTGAACAGCCCCAACTCTCTCAGCCTGTCCTCATGGGAGAGGTGCTCCAGCCCTCTTGTCATTCTTGTGGCTTCCTCTGGACTTGCTCCAGTAGGTCCATGTCCTCAGGGACCCCAAAGCTGAACACAGTACTCCAGCTGGAGTCTTGAGCTTACATTGAAAGAGACTTAGACCTGTGAGACTTGAGCTTAGAACAAAATAGCTTTTTTGATTTGTGAGTACATCACAAACTGTCAGAAGCTGCTTGCTAGATACATCTTTTGGTGAATCTAACTTGAGCAGGGATCATTTCCTCTGCTCCTACTTTTTTGTTTGCACTTGAGGCTGCAAACCTGGGGACAGCCTCACACCACATCACTGTAAACACACAGTGCATATCTTTGATTCAGTATTGGGCAAAAAGATATCAAAGTCTTTGTGTTAACAAAGGATTAGGCAAACTGTCTATACATAACTCTGCCTTTCATAGTGAATAAGGAAAGAGACAGTAAATCTGGTTCAATAGTTACTCTGTTGTTCAAATGTCACTTTTCTAAAGCATTAAGGCTCTTTACCTGTAGTTTTTACTGAGCTTACTGCACCTGTTATAATTATTCATATGATGAGGTATCAAGATGTCTTTACCAGCTGAAAACACTTGCCAGGCTTTTCACAGCTGGAAATGAATTTTTATTTGGCATACTGCTATTTTTGTATGTTATTTGTACAGTCTGCCTGTTTCACTCTTTCAGAGTGTTCATGAATACTTTTGCTGACTCTATAACATCTCATGGTAAGCACATAATAGTCAGAAAGATAATTTAATGCATACTGGCCAACTGTCTTTTTTTTTCTAGACATGATGGGAATAATATCTCCTCGCATGCTATCCTTTGACTGGATGTCAGTGACCTCCAAACACAAAACCTGCTCTTGTGTTGTTCCTGTCTTTATCCAAGTGAGACAAATCAATGCTTTTGCCCTGCAAGGCCAGCTAAATTACCACAGGCAACCTTGCTGAATCTGCAAGTTTCAGATTTGTATTGAATTAATGAAAGCCAAAGGGGATTCCCATATTACAGCATCTCTGTTGTAAGAGATCGTGGCTAACAGAGTGTGCAGTAACATCTGATTTGATCAGTTGATAATGCACAAGAGATTAAATAAATGCACCACTGTGTAATCCTCTAAAGTTTATGCAAAATGTTATAAGGGTAAAAATGTTATTTTCAGATGCCAGAGGAGATTGTTCAAGTTGTATTTAGGAAGAAAATCACCACTGGATTTTTGTTAGAAATTAAAAATTCTGAGGCATAGATGCTTATTAAAAATTCAGTTCCTACAGAGGTTGTATTGGGGTTATGTGGCAAGATTTTTGGTAGCTGGGGGCGCATAAGGGTGGCTTCTGTGAGAAACTGCCAGAAACTTCCCCTATGTCTGACAGAGCCAATGCCAGCCGGCTACTAGATGGACCTGCTGCTGGCCAAGGCCGAGCCCATCAGTACTGATGGTAACACCTCTGTGATAACATACATAAGAAGGGGAAGAGAAGAAAATACAGTGCATTTTGCTGCTGGAGAAAAGAGTGAGAAGATGTGAGAGAAACAGCTCT
>NW_010303147.1:0-6762 GCF_000700745.2 Antrostomus carolinensis
AGGTGAACTGACTGAACCCCCATTCCCTGTAACCTGTGCCCTTGTGGGAGAGGGAAGGTAGAGAAATTGGGAGCTGTGATTTGAATCCAGGAAGAAGGGAGGGGTGGGGGGAAGGTGTTGTAAGATGTGGTTGTTCTGTCTAGTTACATGAACGGCAACGAATTAAATTGATTTTTCTTCCCCAAGTTTGAGACTGTTTTGCCCGTGATCATAACTGGTGAGTGAGCCGTCCCTGTCATTCATTCCTAATCCTGTGCCCTTTTGTTGTGACTTCCATCCCATCTCACTGGGTCAGGGGGGCTGAGTGCAGGACCACATGGTCCCACTGCGGGTCAAACTACCACATAAGTACAATAATTGAGAAATACAGTGCTTCAGTTTGGAAAAGCATGTCTTCACTCATCAAGATAAGAATAATGCTGGAGATAGACAACACTAGAAATAGCTTGAGCAGAAAACAACTGTGTTTTGGAACTGGTCTTGGACTGTCTTTGTGGATGCAAACTAATCTCCTGTGCCAGGGACCACAAGAAAAGTGTTCAGATAGATCCCAAACTTGGAGCCTGAGCCTTCTTCCTTTGCTTTAAAAGGAAGTTTCCTACTCAAAACGAAAAAGCTGATCTCCTGCTTCCAGGTGCTTCTCTGGGCTGGCTCCAGGCAGCTGGCACACTAAGCGCACCACAGTTGCAGCTGCACTGGTGCCAAACCAGCCCGAAAAGCAGGCTGGAGTAGCCAGAAACACGCTCACGGCTGCTGCAGTCAGTCTTGACATTCAGTTTATGTTTACCTTGGGTGTGCCTACCCCACACAACTGTGCTTACAGCCTATGCACATCCCTCTTCCCCACCGTGCTTTGGCTCCCTATGCCTAAAAGGAGCAAACAACAGAATGGCATGATGCAAATAGTCATACTTAGTCCACTTTGATTCTAGCAAGCCTCTGTGTGGTGGTGCATAGGACAGTGAGGCAACCTGTCCAAACTGACAGTGGTGGCTCATTATTTTAAAAAGTTAAGCATGCACGTAAGTGTTTTGCTAAGCTGGAGACCCATGCCAAGAGCCGGGAAGCCAATGTTTGGCAGTGAGACAGCAGAAGCCTTCAATGACTCTGGCTGTTTTACCGCACTGCAGTTGGGCCTAGGAAAGTTCACTCTTCACACCTGGCAGTTGAGATAATTATCCTATATCTCTTGCAAAAACATAATAGGTGTGTTGTTTGACTTGTGAAGCACAGCAACAAAGTTCAATTGCTGAACTGAGATGTCAGCATAAGAGAATAAAAGTGCTGAGGTGAAGGCTTTGATGTGGCAGAGGACAGTGGCCCAGACAGCAAGCATTACCCTCCATCCACTTTCTGCTTCTGAAGATAACTCCTTACGTTGCAAATCCCTTTCTTAAAAGCAAATCTGCAATTAAATGCACAAGGTTCCGTTGTGGCCTGGTAAAGCTGAAAATCAAAAAGCAAAATCAGGTTGCCCTTCTATAAATGCACCTTGTCACCAAATGGAGGGATCCAACAGCAGCAACTTCTAAGGCTCCAGAAGATCAAATACTTATTAGGTGTGTTTTATCTAAAACTTGCAATTCATTTGCCAGGCACAGACAAAACAATGATGAAAACAAACCTCTTTCTTCTCATCCTTCCCCTTTCCCAACCCTGGGGGGCCACAAAATGAGAAGAAAGGGACTTTGCCAGCCCTTGCTCTGATGGTTATGATGTTTGTATGGTAGCACCTATATCAGAATTGAGGATTTGCTGTGCTGAGCTCTCTGCAAACCTAGCCAGACTCTTCCCCAGAGGATTTACAGTCTCTGGACTATAAGAGAGACTGTAAGCTTAAGCTTTTAGTCTATAAAAGTTTATAAGCTTTTCCTTACTATAGTAAGGAAAGCTACACCTCTTAATTAAAACTTTTTTTTTTTTTTTTTTTTTTCTCAAAACCTGGCTGTAGTTCAATGGGTACAAACCCTGTGTAGGGGTTCTCTTAATTATTTAAATTCAGTGGTAAAATAATGAATACAGTCTTCCTGGTTCTAAGCCAGGCTCAAATAAGGTTTGTCTAGTTTTTCTTCAACATCTTTCAATTGCTTTTTAAAGTATCCTTTCAGTTTAATTAATGTTGCCTTCTCAGCATATTAAACCTCCAAAATATGAATGAAGTCAAAGTGATCAAATAAAGAGTACAGTCATCGTGGTAAAGATATGACAGCTTTTTTTGTTTGCCCAAGGTCCTCTGACATTTCTGTGAGCGTTACAGCCCGGTAACAAAGTGGTAGGGAGTGTTAACATGCATGTCAAGAGTCATGTATTTTCCAGAGTCCTCCACTTGACCCCTGGCACTGAGTTTTGAGCCTCTTTTGCAATGTAGCCACATGCACCTGAAATATTACATGAGCACTTGCTACGCTAGCAATGTATCTGATCAAATACTCAGCCCTGCACTGGAATCAAAGTTTTACTTCAGTTATGCAGCACTTGCAAACCAGCCGTGCTTTCAACACCTTAGCAACTAATCTGAGCACCGACAAGTAAGCCTGCATTTTAATAATGGCAAGACAATCACCAGGTTTTGAAATGGGAGAGGATTTAGAAAGACTTAGTTCTGACAAGTATCCTGGTGAGGTAAGGAATTCAAGACAGTTGTGAGCTATAAATATTCATCTCTGACTTGCTCAGGATGGCTGGTTAAACAATAATCGGAGAGTCTGCTCTCTGGGAAAACCCTCGATGAAGGAAAGTTCTTTCAGAATCCAAGGGGCATCACGGGGTGCTTTTAACTAATGTCAGCAGATTCACACTCATAAATATTAGAGTTTTCAGGATAATGAGCCTTAAACAACTATATATGAGAAGATAAAAATTCAGTTCAGAACTGTATTTTTCACAGATGGTAAGGGAAATAAAACTATTGACTGGTCTGTCAGCAACTGTTTTTAAAAGGCATATGAATGCAAGCTCACATCTGACAGCCTGTTTGCAAAAGCCTAGGACTATCACTGTGTTGATTCAGTTTAACAACCTGGGTCCAAATTTCACCTAATGATCGCTTTATTTAGTTCACCAGGCATTTCCAAAATCTGTGGATTAGAAATATGTCTGCTGTGGGGTGGGCTTTGTGGAGATACCTCTTCAGCAGCTGAGGTGCTCTGGTTCATGGATAGCAGTCAGCTCACAGGGGTGAGCAAAGCTCTAGCTCTAGCCAGCTGCCCCATGGCACCCAACCCTAGCAAGGGCACCCCAACCCTGGAAAGGGCACTCCAGCCCTGGCAATGACACCCTACCACATTAGGAGAAAGGAAGTAAGGCCTCTATCAAATAAGGATTATATCTCCAGAGGCATCTTCAATACCATTTGGGGTGTGTAAAAGAGTAGTTGGGTGGCAGGAAGGGAGCAAGTGCTAAAGCAAAAATTACTGCCAACAAAGATAGCAACAAAGATAGCGTAGTTTAACCACAGAATCCACAGTACATAGCTACTGAGCCTCACCAAGTATAACCACAAAATACAGAATCTTTAACCACAATAATCAGATGATATGACCAATATTCAACACAAGGATCTTCAGAGAACAGCTCGAACACTGGAAAACAATTTCAGGAACATTCATTTTCAACTTTTGAAAATATCCATTCAGAGCAGTGCCTCACCACCACAAGTGCTGTGGAGCTATCTTTTTCTCATCAAAAGCTGCCACAGATACGTTTCTGGCCCGTGATGCTGATGGAAGGGAGCGAACCCTGCTGCCTCAGGCTGCACGCTTGTGGCACTGCAGTGTGAGCAACGTGTGCCTTGCCACAGGGTTCTCCCTGAAAGGCCAGCACTCAGCCCATGAGGGAATACGTGTGCTCCAGGGAGCCAGCTGCTTAGAAATAAGACCTTAAATATGCAGATCTGGCCTCGGATAATTCCATCATCTTGATGATGTTCCTTGGGAACACAAGGTCTGTTGTGCTCAGTGACCGTCACTGTAAATATTTTAAATAGTAATGGGAAGCTTTTCATAGTCTTCAAAGCAGCGACCTAAAACTTCCAGCTGCAGATCTCATGTGGTTTATATTAGAACATGATGATATTGCAAGTTGGAATATAAGGCTGGCTCTAGCAATAAAAGGACACAGTTTCCACCTATTTAAACTCACCATATCTTTTTACAGATCATCATTGTTCGTAAGGGATTTCTGGAACTCTTGTTAAAGAGATTTGGGACTCTAATAACCTTTTCTTAACCAAAGAAGATCAGTTTCTGAAGTTAAAAGAAAACATTACTCACTCTGTTCCTCTGACACTAGAAATGCCAGCTATTGCTTTGGATTTCCCTTTTTATTTTCTTTCGTTGAATGATTTGTTCTCCTCCATATCAAGTCAGAAGACAGGATCCCTAGATATCCTGCAGGAAAAAGCTGGGAAATAATTGTTGTCAAATAATCCCATCCACGAGACTGGAAACTTCACATCAAAGTTTGAGCAGCTACAACTTCAGCATAACCTGAGAGGTACTTAGTTGTTTGAGAAGAGTGTACTGAACAATTCAAGTTTACTGTCTTTACTTATTGTAAACCAACTATGTTTCATATAACAAATCAATAATGCATGTTTCCCCTCTCTCTTAGTCCTTTGCCTCAGTTTCTGTGACCTGCTGCCAAAAGTATTTTAAAAGGATGAAAGATGCTTTGTAAGTTAAGAACTATTAATGAGAACTGGAAATGGGATAGAAAAAAATATGTCTTCAGACACTTTGAAGAAAAAGTCATCACGGTGGGAGATCCAAATTAAAACCAAACCTTCCTCAGGGGCACAGACAGCACAGATCTGAATGAGGTGGATAGAGAAACTTGTATATCTCAACATGTATCATGTAACCTGGGAATTTGTGTTGTGCTGGTCAACGCAAATGAGAGGCATGGATGAGGTGCAGTCTGCAACAAATACATGACTATTTCTGAGGCTGAACAGTACAGAGGCTGTAAATTTAGGAATACAGTTTAAGCTCACAGGGCCAGACCCTCAGTGTGTTCAGGAACTTAGGACCCCTTTCACAAGGGTAGTCCTCTTCCAAAGGGGTATTTGCCTTTGTTTGCATATAGATCCTCAGGACTATATCTGAGAAAATGCATTTTATGAATCAATTATGTTTCTCCTCTGTGACCATGTGGTAGTTTAATCCACAGGTGGGACCGTGTGGTCCTGCACTCACTCCCCCCACCTGGTGAGATGGGAAGGGAATCACAACAAAGGGGCACAGATTAGGATGAAGACAAGGAGGGCTCCCTCACCAGTTATGGTCACAGGCAAAACAGACTCAACTTGGGGAAGAAAAAACAATTTAATTTGTTACCAATCATCCGAGTAGCACAGTGAGACATAACAACCACATCTGACAACACCTTCCCCCACCCCTTCCTTCTTCCCGGGCTCAAATCACTTTGCTCCTGATTTCTCTACCTTTTCCCCCGCAGCTGCACAGGGGGCAGGGAATGGGGGTTCAGTCAGTTCACCTCTGCCACTCTTCCTGGCATGAAAGTCCAGGAACAAGATGTTCCAGAGCAAGCTTCCCATGGAGTCGCGGACCTTTTCAGGCTCAGCTCCCAGCTCTGGCATGGGGACATCCACAGGCTGCAGATGGGCCTCTGGCCCAGCACACTTCCTCCCCCCCGGCTCTTAGGATTCACCTGTGCTCTGGCATTGTGTGACTCTGGGGTCTCAATTCAGTCACACTTGTCCTTGGGCTGGGCTTTCTGCTCCAGCGTGGAGTCCTCCATGGCCTACACATGGGGTATCTGCTCCACCATTGTACCACTATGGGCTGCAGGAGACCTCATTTACCTTCTCCTACTCCATGCGGTTGAACTGGGTGTCTGAGGTTTTCTGTCCTCCCCCTCTTCCTCCTTCCTACTGGAACAAAGCTCTTTTTTTGTTTAGGCTGATGGTTGTCTTTTGTTCAGGTCAATGGCCTCTCCTTCATGTTTTCTCCACCTTCTTTTCAAGACAGTCCTTCACCTTAAAAATATAGATTTTCAGAGGCATTTCTCTATGGCTAACTGGCTCAGCCTGGCCTGGGGGGCGGCGGGGGGGGGACGTCTTGGAGCTAGATGAGCTTTTGTGAAGCTTCTCACAGGAGCCATCACTGTAGCCCCTTCCCCCACTACCAAAAATGCTTCCCCCCGCACCCTCCGCCCCGACCCAACACAGACCATAAATTCCAAATAGCTGGATGTGATAGTTCAAAGTCTTTTTGGCACTTTTACCTACTGAGAAAATGCTAGAGCAGAGAGTTTACAAAATGTGTACCTCAAGAGGAAGTAATCTCTACATGTTTTAGGGAGTAGTGACTTTGCTACCGAAAGGAGCTGGCATTAGTGATCTGATGGCCATATGGTGAACAACCGCCTCTCTGCTTAGGGATCACTTCAGTCTGCAGCACCCCTGAGGCAAAGTGAGAAAGGGACAGTGCTCTCCTTGTGTAAGTAAACCTGCTCTCCATGCCATCTGATAGGAAACTCTCATAGACTGCTGAGTTCAGGAAAGAACAATATATCATTATTGTGTACAAACTAATTTATATCCTGGATGAGTCCTTTGTTTGGGAGAAGGAAACGGAGGATGTGCAGTCTGGATGATCGGGGAGTGAGGTGGATTGTGAATTGGTTGAAAGGAAGAAGTCAGAGAGTTGTGGTCAGTGGGACAGAGTCTGGTTGGAGGCCTGTGTCTGGTGGAGTCCCTCAAAGGTCGATACTGGGACCAGTGCTATTCAATATATTCAT
>NW_010303148.1:0-3668 GCF_000700745.2 Antrostomus carolinensis
TCCAATCCAGGCAACTCTGGGATTCTGGGATCATGTCAGATCACCTACTCCACACCCCAGGCTCACAGGTAATGGAGCTGGAGCCCTGTCTCCTCCTCACTCTCTCCCCTCCACCCAGGCCACTGCAGCATCCAAGTCCTCCTACATCCTCATAGAATTCTCACGAGCCCAGGACAGGGAGGTTTTTACAACATCTCACCTTGCAAGAGCACATACGTCCACATCAACATTTTGTCTTCCAACTGCAAACACCCCAGAGGCAGGTGCATCTAATTATGTGTTGGGGATGTGCCGAGCTTACTTTGAGGCACTATAACAACACCAATAAATTAATGCTTGTAAGGTGTGAAAACTGTCACAGTGCAGTCACTGGGGACTTACAAAGACAAGTTATTACTGTCATGATGGTTCTCCACACACAGCCCCACGGTGTGGCTATGCAGGGAGAAAAGACAAGGGGGGAAAAATAACCCAAAATGGAATTAAAACTATAAAATAGTTAATTTCTAATTTCTTCTGAGCAATCACAGAGCTGTTCCCAGATTAAAGTCACAAACTAAATCAGCAAAGTATCCCATTTTCTGCACAGTGTGGGGTTGGAACTGCCACTTCTGTCTCATTTGGCGTCACTTCACACTCACTACCCAGCCCACGCGTGTGTGATATCACCATGTACACACTCAACAGGCAGAAAGCAGCAGAGAATTAAAATCAATTCTTTAGCAGTTGACAACTGATCCTTTGGTTACAAATTATACCTGGAACATCTGATTGTCAAAAATATATGTTTGTAACAATTTGTGTATACAAAGACATCTTACCCCTCACAGGGTACGAGCTCCTGAGGGAGCACGAGGAAAGGCAGCCCAAGGGTGTTAGCGCTTGGATCTGCCTGGAAGATGCTGCTCAATGATATGAGCAATGCAATGTCTGTCCCCACCCTGGCTGCACTCGAAAGGACTCAGAATCACAGACTGGTGGGGTTGGAAGGGACCTCAGGAGATCATCCAGTCCAACCCCCCTGACAAAGCAGGTTCCCCACACCAGGTTGCACAGGAAAGTGTCCAGGTGGGTTTGAACATCTCCAGAGAAGGAGACTCCTCACCCTCTCTGGGCAGCCTGTCCCAGGGCTCCGGCACCCTCACAGGAAAGAAGTTTTTCCTTAAGTTTGTGTGGAATTTCCAGTGTTCCAGTTTGTGCCCATTGCCCCTTGTCCTATCGTGACAACCACTGAAAAGAGTCTGGTCCCATCCTCTTAACACCCACTCTTTAAATATTTATAAACATGGATAAGATCCCCTTTCAGGCTGCTCTTCTCCAGGCTGAGGAGACCCAGCTCACTCAGTCTTTCCTCAGAAGAAAGATGCTCCAGCCCCTCATCACCTTTGTTGCCTCCATTGGACACTCTCCAGTAGTTCCCTGTCCCTCTGGAACTGGGGAGCCCAGAACTGGACACAATATTCCAGATGTGGCCTCACCAGGGCAGAGCAGGGGGTGAGGAGAACCTTCCTCAGCCTGCTGGTCACACTTTTCTGAATGCACCCTAACTCACTCAGCTGCATTTCACCACACTGCAGATTAGAACCCACCACCTCTAACAGACCTGCTAGCTTTTCCTTTCTTTAAAAAATAAATAAATAAAGGAAAACCATTAACAAAATTAAGCTACCTGAATGCCTCAGGATTACGTGCCAATAGCTGTCAGAAAGCAAACCCTGCATGACCTGCAGCCTAGAGGAGGATGTAGCATTAGGCCACTAATGGTTGCAAGATGCAAATTGCTGCCATGAAGTGAGCTGCATTTCCATCTGCCTTTACCTCTGCAATTTCCTCAAACAACTCCAGCTGCCAATTAACTGCAAAGAGTCCTGCTGCGAACGCTGTGACCCAAAGCTCTTCGAGCTTGTAAAAAGGTTGGTTTGTTTGTTTCCAAAACTATCACTGAGCTTTTATTCTCTTTTATTTATTTTTTTTTTTTCCCAGGATAGAAAAGGGTATTTTTTCCCCTTCCATCTCTCAGGTGCAATGCAGTTCCCCCAAGTTTCACAGCCAGACAGGTGGGTTGGACTCCTGGCTGGGATTGCTGATATAATTTTCTGACTTTTTTTACCTTTCTGGTTCCAAGCACATTTGGACCCTGTGAAGTGCCAAAGTTACTAGTTCCCATCAAGCAGCACACTTCAAGGTAGAGAGCTCACACCTGCACTGAGAACGGCCTCCCGTGCATCGCCTCACCCAAGCGACGCTTGCAGAAGCACCCAACAAACTGGTGCATCATAGAATTGTAACAGTTGGAAAAGACCTTTAAGATCATTGAGTCCAACCATAAACCCAACTCTATCAATTTCACCTCTAAACCATGTCCCCCAGCACCTCATCTACCCGTCTTTTAAATCCCACCAGGGAAGGTGACTCCACCACCTCCCTGGGCAGCCTGTTCCAATGCCTGACTGCCCTTTGGGCGGAGAAGTTTTTCCTCAAATCCAATCCAAACCTCCCCTGGGGCAACTTGAGGCTATTTCCTCTCATTCTATCACTTGTTTCCTGGGAGAAGAGACTGAATCATCCCACCACGCTTCACACATGACCTGGTGGGCAGTGAGATGGAGACGGAGCTCCCATCACTGTGGGTGACAGAGTCAGGCTGTTCTTCAAGCAACCACATGCTTTTCCAGGGTGCTGGAAGCAGGAGCTCTGGCTGCTATTGGAGGGTATCCCCTGGCAAAGATTTGGGAAAAACTGGATAGAGCTTAGAGAACTGCCTGTAACTTCAGGTGTCCTGCTCTTCCCTTGGTACTTAACCCAGGTTGGAGGAAACCCTTGCTGTCACACATCATGGAATCACACATCATTAAAACTGTGATATTTCACGGTTGGTCTTTGAAGTACCACACTAAGAACCTCCAGTTACCCCAGTGCTCCCCAGTTCACACACGCTGAAGCCAAATCACTTGCTGTAACCCATCTCCAGAGCTCTCATGGGAGATGGATGGTCAGCAGAACACCCCAGCAGAGAAACAAAGTTGACAGTACAAACTGCCTGCAGCATACACCACTGAATTAAAAGTTACCTCTCTCCCTATGGCGGTGCCGTGACGTGCTTGCCAAAGTTGTTGAACATCACCCTACCCAAGAAGCCTTCATTTCTGTACATGTGTTGATGCTAACAAGAAGGAAAACCTGGAATTACTTGATGCCTACAGCACTTAGATGAGGCTGGTGATGCACCTGGAGAGATGAGTCCATAGTTTTGCACTGGTGGGATCTCCTGCTCAAGCAAGTACCAGTTTTGTGACTCTGAGCGTTTTAAAGCTATGGACTGATGAGAGAAAAAGAGTTTTACAGCTGTACTTGCAGTGTCCTTCCCTACATCCAATGGGCTTTTGATTAGTTATTAATTAATTTCCTCATTCCACTCTAACTACAATGTATGGAGATTAATTTATTACAGGTTTTGTATTAGTCAAAGAGTCTTAAAAACCATTGATGGGAAAAAAAAGAAAAAAGACTTTGAGGCCAATTCCTAATGAGAGCTTGTGTCATCTCTAAACTTCTATTGAACTTCCAGAACCCCTTTGAAGAAGCAAAGTATTTTAAAGAGTTTCCTAAGGTGACATAAAACTTTCAGTTTCATACTTTTTTTACAATAAACCATATTTTTCTGCTGA
>NW_010303148.1:3692-20304 GCF_000700745.2 Antrostomus carolinensis
AGTCTGCCTATTAAAGCCCCTGTCTTTTGTTGGATATTTCACTTGTATTAAGTAGGAAATTGCTCGGCCCCATTGTCGATAAGATAAATGTGTTCTCCCTGGAAAAATCTCGGCAGATTTTAACAGCAGATTCCGCCTCACAGTTTCTTGTTTCTTTCGAGATAGATGGGAATGGTGTCTGCTTTGAAGCTCTTTATCTTGCTTTATCCTTTTTTCTTTAAGGAGCAATTTCTTGTTATTTCTTATGCTGGAACTAGCCTTCATGTAGAAGAAGTCTGAAAGTACAAAGAATAAAAGTGGCCAGCCTTGCAGAACTGTCTAACAGGAATATCTGCAGCTTTTCAGAAACAGTGAAACCACGTTACTGCCTTTCAAGTCTCCCTGGATTGTCAACGCCTCGTGAAACGGAGCCTTAGAATGACAGCTGGGGTTTGCATTCAGTCTCTTTGGGCCCAAACCCATGGAGGACTGAGTACCCTTGATGTGAAGCATCTGTAGCTGTAAATACCATCTGTAGAGCTACTGAAGATACTTTGGAGTAGCTGCTGGAAAGGGAAAAAAGCCAGACTCGATTCTATCCAAAGGGAAATTTGAGAAGTCCACGTTTTCTACACTAGAAATACAAAGTTTTCACAAAAGCTGCTGCGCTCCCATTTTGTAGTAAGAAGGTACTCCAGAGCCTGGGGATCCGTACAGCCTGGTAAAACACCAGCCAGAGGAGATGGCTGCTTTCCCAGGCTGATTGTCCTCCTGTGAGCCAACCCAGGAGCATCACCAATCCACATGGAACAAGCCAGGCCATGAGGAATCAGGGGAAGAGAGCTCAGCTATGCAGAGAACAGTGATGTCCAGCCCTTCATACTGCCAAGACCTTCTCCAGGCACACAAACCAGAACAGAGCCATAGTTTGGGTTAAGACACGTAGGTAGTGCATTGAGGTGGACGCTCCCAGGCTGGGATTCCTCCCAGGCAGCTTCAGGAAGCTCTCCAAAGAGGCTGAGTGAGGAACACGGCGTTCTGAGCATCCCACTATCACCCATGGGAAAATGCAGGTACCTGCAAGCAGCACTGACCCACCAACAACAATAGCATCCTCCAAAGTAGCCTGTAGCTCCCCATTGGCAGAAGAGGGATCTACCCAGGTCCTGGGGTCTTTCCTCAGCATCTTCTGTTTGCAATGTCCCTTCCAAATCCATGATTTTACTTTTTCTTCACACAGTGGTAATACACAGACCTCGCATGGGATACTTGACCTTGTTGATTGCACTTCTGGCATCCAGTGATGGTCTCTGTTCAGCAGCACAAGCCCAGGTGATTTAAGGTCCTGCACAGCAGAAGGGACACAGGAGCTGGAGGTTTCATACCCTGCTGTTCACTAGGAACACTGCAAAGTCCCTTATTATTTGGGAAAAAGGACTGCCTTTGGTGGGTTAAGACAGGAAGGAAGAAAGCAGGGATCTAACCTGGATCATAAAAGATTTTTCCTGACATTAACTTTCCAGTTTGGCCCAGTGATGTTTTCCTGCAGAGGTGTTCTGCAGCCAAGAGTGCACTCAGCTGTGTCACTGACCGTGTCCCACAGGATGGGCTGTGGAATTTCAGCAAAAGCTGCTTTTCATAGAATCCCAGACTGGTTTGGGTTGGAAGGGACCTCAAAGCTCATCCAGTTCCAACCCCCTTGCCAGCAGCAGGGACACCTTCCACTAGACCAGGTTGCTCAAAGCCTCATCCAGCCTGGCCACAAACACTTCCAGGGAGGAGCAGCCACAGCTTCTCTGGACAACCTGGGACACTGTCTCACCACCCTCACACCAAAGAATTCCTTCCTCACATCTCAGCTCCATCTCCCCTCTGACACTTTCAAGCCATCAACCCTTGTCCTGTCACTCCCTGCCCTTGGCCAAAGTCCCTCCCCAGCCTTCCTGGAGCCCCTTCAGGTACTGGGAGGCCACTAGAAGGTCCCCCCTTTTAGCACTGCCAGCATTTGAAGGAGATGACAGGTGGGCTATAGAATTGCTGTATTAGCTACTAATGTGAGTATTAAGAGAACATAACTTTTTTCCTATAAAATATTTAGGGTAGAACACATACATATTTATTACTTTTAATCAAACAGAATGAGAAAGTTCTTGCTTCAGCTGTTGGAAACCAAAACAAGTCTGGCCTGACAACTGCTACCTGCTTTCTTTTCAGACAAAAATAAATAAATAAATAAAAAGTTTGGCCAGGAATGATGACCTTAAAGGGCTTTTCCAACCCAGGAGTTCTGGGATTCTGTGTGTCACAGCTGTCCGTGACTGTGGCCATGGGGAGGCTCAGCCCAGTGTCTGCCCAGGGCAATGCCCAAGAGGGAGTCCCCATGCTCTGGCCACCAGGTAGGGCTTGTTTCTTCCTTCCATCTCTAGTTTGCATTGTCCGTTTGGACTGTACAATCCCCTCTATTCTCTTTTTAAACTCCCCAAAACCTGTTACGTGGTTCTGCAGCATAAGAAAGGCCGGAGCAGTGGCTGCCGTGGCTGGGCAGCGAGGAGCAGAGGTCACACAGCTCACTGCCGCTGCTGGAGGGCAAACAGAAACCCACCCACGGGTGAAGAACATCAGGCCACTTTACTCCCTGCGAGTAAACAAAATTCCTCATTCTTAAAAATCAAAAGGTAATCACACTCCTTTCAAATGGTGTGAAAGGATGGGAAGTGCATCCCTCTTCCTCAGACATTAATCAAACCCAGCCTCAGTTTAACGACATTAACAGTCATCCTGGGCTTTCAGAACCACTCAAAGGCCTTCTACTGAGACACTTGATCTCAGGCTTTTTGTTCCCTTTTCAGCAGTGTTTTAGATAGTCTAGAATGTCTGAGAAGCTTCATGTTCTGCATAGCAAAGGAACTGCAGGACTAATATTACTATTTATTACTTTTTTTCTACTCAGTCAAACTTGAATTACACGCACCAGGATGACACGAGGCACATAAACACCCATATTTAGTGTTTTGATGAGTCACAGAAGAAAGTAAATCATGAACTTGTCTCTATAAGTTGCCAAGCTGCTGACAAAGTCTTTCAGAAATAACGTTGAAAAATAATGAAGTCTAGTTTATGAATGAAGTTGGTGTCAAGGTAAGACAGCATTCCCTTCAGCATCATAAACAGTGCTTTGATGAAAGTTTCATAAATGGTTTAATTTTTCTCTTTTATCTTCCCCCACACTCTCCTCTCTACAGCCTATCTTTCTTCTGAGCAGCATCCACCGAGGAACAGATGGTTCAGGAGGTGGGAGATCACTCCTGAAGATTACAGGCAAAGGTTTCTCACTGGCTTGTTGGAGAGAAGAGATATCTTGGAGGAGAGATAATTCACTTAGGGGTATCAGATACTAGCAGAGAAACAGCCAGCCTTGGCCCTGGCACATGGACACTACCAGGGACAAAAGGTAGCTCAGATACAAACAGCACCTTCATTTGGACAGAAATGGCTTAAAAGAAGCAATTGGTCTGTGTGAGACTCCCACCACCCTCTGGTGGAACCACTTCTGCTCTGTAGGAAGTGGTTACATCCACTGAGATGTAACCTAGAGGAGGAAAAACATCCTCTGAAATGGAAATTATGGCACTGGACTTCAGAGGCAGGACACTGGGCTTCTAACCTTCCTCGGTTAGTGTTTATTTATAAATGGAGGTGTACTACCACGAGAGATTATGAACTTGCCTCCTTTTCTCCAAGCTCAACACCCCCAGTTCCCTCAGCCACAAGGGAACTCAGCACACTTGTGCTCCAGACCCTTCCCCAGCTCCGTTGCCCTTCTCTGGACACGCTCCAGCACCTCCATGTCCTTCTTGGACTCAGGGGCCCAACACTGAACCCAGCACTCCAGCTGCAGCCTCACCAGTGCCCAGTGCAGGGGGAAGAGAACTTCCCTGGTCCTACTGGCCACACTGGTGCTGATCCAGGCCAGGATGCTCTTGGCCTTCTTGGCCACCTGGGCCACCACTCCAGACACCCTCACATCATCGCATGCCCTTTACAAGAAATACATGAGCTGCCTTCTCCCTCCACACATCCCACCCACCACAGGACACGAGGATACCAGCCCTGGATGAGCCTCATGGCTTTCAGCTCCAACCACTTGCTGCTGCAGGAAAGCTCAGGAGAAAGAGGACTCTGCCTCCCTCACATTAATTCCATTTCCAGCAAGCCAGTATTTGTTGATATCAGGATTACATGCAGATATTACAGACGTTCATTTAGGGTATTACAAGAACTGGTGTCATCTCTCAGTTTTTCCTTTGCTCCTTATCACCCTGCCTCAGCTCCTGCCTGCTTCATCCAGTTCCTGGCTTTGTCTTGCCCTGTGTTCAAACTTGCATTCAGACGAGAGGACTGTGCCTCGCATGTTCACCTCCTATCACATGAGTGTTTATTTCTCGGGAAGCCTGGCAGCAACCTGAAACAGTTTTCCTTTTATTGATGGAAAACCACGGGAAGGATCCCTGCATTCCTGGAGCAACATCAAGGCTTCTGCCTTTGGATGTGTCTCCCACCACACTGGATCCACCATTGGGTGTTTAGCAGATAAAGAAGTCAACAACTCCTGGAGAGAGCAACCAGAGAGAGGACACAAAGAAGGGTCCCTGATTCATGTGGTGAGTCTGTTCATTGATCACCCGTGGTAAATCTTGGCTATGGACTAAAGAAAAAATATGAAACTGCTTTTTTAGACATACCCTCCTTCTTTCATTGTGTGCTTCAAAGTCTTCACGCTCAGCCAGCCTCCGGGAAGGCACGGCAGAGACCGTCATTGTGGAGACTGAGGCTTGCAAAGAACAACGGCGGCAGAAGAGAAAGCGAGCTCCGTTTGAAATACAAAGGGGAAAATGTGCAAGTCCTTCGCCCTCCCCATCACAGGCTCCAGCTCCCTCAGCCCAGCTGAAGAGAAGGAGGAAAAAATATCATACTTTAAGGGAAAGATTCCTTTGAAACGAGGCAGAACACGGTTACAGAGAGATGAAGACGATGGTTTATGATGAGGGCACAGCCAGCAAGGAACAGTAACGTTGGGAACAATGGAAATTTCAGAGGTATCAGATCTGAGCACAGTTGAGGCTGCTGGAAACTTCAGTACAGGCAGAAGGGTGGCAAGGTGCCCAAGCTGTACCGGGAATTTTCCTTCCTGTTATTTTACTGATAACGGGGAGGGGGTGAGAGCCAGCAGAACTAATCAAGAGTGTCCTGCTCGAACAGGGGAAATACAGGAACGCGTAACCATTGTGTCAGCTCTGCTTCCTCACAATCAGGCAGCATCTTCTGCAGAGCTGACTCTCAAAGAAGCATTTCATACACCAGATGTGTGTTTGTAGATACAGAGTGACAGGCGATGGGATGATAAACCACTCATTTTAAGAGGATGGGACCTGAAGAGACAGATCACATGCAGTCCTCTGGAGGACTCTATAACTTTTAAAGTTCAGTACAAAATAACTTGTTTTTAGGTGGCATAAGTGTAATAGAGATTATATAATAACCAGAAGATACAAAGATAACTTTTGTTTTTAGGTAGCAGAAGTGTAATAGAGATTATATAATAACCAGAAGTTTGGAGTGATGCTGAAGGAAGTCATCTTGACCTTCGGCAGGGCTGTGACCTGCCATGGCATCGCTCCCTGCCCAGCCCTGCTGCATCCTGGTTCCCCAACATCCCGATGGCAGGACAGCTTGTGGGGGACAACCCGGAGGAGAGAGAGAAAACAGCTCTTCACTGTGCACCTGGTACAGACACTCGAGTCCTTCTTCAGGTAAGACATAGAGGAGGGAACTTTCAAGACCAGTTAATGATGGTGATGTAATTAAACAATTCCAAAGGAGTATCTCAGCAAGGGTAAATTTTCATGAACGGTAGCATCCCTGCAAAGGGTTAGCAGTACAGAAGGTCAATGGAGGACTCTAACGTATGGTCTATACATCTATGTGGCCTAGGGAACTGGGGTTGTTGAGCCTGGAGAAAAGGAGGCTGAGGGGAGACCTTGTGGCTCTGTGCAAGTCCCTTGGAGGAGGGTGGAGAGAGGTGGGGGTGGGTCTGTTCAACCAAGGACCAAGGGACAGGACAAGAGGAAATGGGCTCCAGTTGTGGCCAGGGCAGTTGAGATGGGATGTGAGGAAGAATTTCTTTGCTGAAAGGGTTCTGAGGCATTGGAAGGGGTTGCCCAGGGCAGTGGTGGAGTCCCCATCCCTGGAGGGATTGAAGAGTCGTGTAGACATAGTGCTGAGGGACATGGGTTAGTCAGTGTTGGGTTCATGGTTGGACTCAATGAGCTTACAGAGTTTTTCCAGTCGAGGCAATTCTGGGAGTCTGTATCAGACAGCAAGATTGGCACTGATCTCAAGTGTTCATCTCCAGCAGAGTTAAGAGCTGTTTTCCAGTCCTCTCCTGGAAGCTGTGCTGTAGAACTCCCTTGAGGGTCAGGACTGGGAGTTCAAGGACAAACTACTCTCCCATTTCACTGAAGCTGCCTGTGTTTATATGCTTCAACAACCTACAACACAGTTAAAACTAGAAAGGCAAAACAAATTAAACACTCAGAATAGAAACAGTCCATTTCCGTTTGGAATCACTCACCATTTGTGGTGCAAAGCCCATCAGGACCACAGGAGTGCTCATCAGGAGTCAATACCTTTACTTCTCTGAAAGCTTCTAGATGTCTCTTCAGAACTGTTTTTTGGAAGTATTTGATCAACTCAAATGGAAATAAAGGCCGGGGGGGGCACTGCTCTGACACACCAGAAACCAAAATGATTTTATCTGGATGCTTATTGTCCACTTTCCCTCTTGTGCTCACTGCTGCTGTGCCCAACATCCAGCGCAGTCACACGTGCAGTCAAGTTCTGGGGGAACTCAAAAGAAGAACTGGAGCAGAGCTGTGGTCCAAGGACACATGGAGACAATGACTTTGGACCACTGGTGTCCTGCCAGATCCGGGCACTGGACAGAGCTCCACAGTTAAGGGGGGTGGGAGGAGAAAAGCCAGACCAGACAAACTCCGGTGCTCTTCTGCTTCACATTGGAAAGATTATTAATGGAAAAATCATCTGTGTTGGCAATCTTTTCTGGGAGCTATGTGTGAGTCTTAAAATGTCTTTTAAATAGGAAGAGCCTAAGCTGAAGATGCTTTTTGGTTCAGATGAATTTCTTGTTTTAATGGTTTAGATGCTGCCTACTTTAGCAAAGGTAGTAGTCTCCTCCTCCCGAGTACTTCAGTAGCAGGTAATTATAGTCCCTGTAATTGAACAATTAATGTTGCCAGTGAAAGTGCCTACTAGGCAGTGGTTTATTTCCACCCTAAACTTGGAGTGGGTTGAAATCCACAGCAAAGGCTGGAAGTACCTGGGTGCATTTCACCTCCCATCCCAAGGCTGCAATGCCACCTGCCCTGCTCTCCCTCTCACCCATCCTCCCTCTCACCTTTCCAAAAGGCCAATTATTAATGGCACTATTAATTTGATGGGCACTGCCTATCAAAACAAAACATTCTGACAACAATTCCAACATTAATAATGTTTTTATATCACATTCACCACCTACTACCACTGATATTTGCAAATAATATTAAAGACTTTTGTCCCTCTCATATATAAGCAGCTTTAATTATAACATTAGCTATTAATATCAGTGCTAATAGTACTATCATTACACTATGATTTCTTAATCATGTATCAAGCTTTGCAAATACCATCTTCATTCTGGATGCCAATTAGCTCCAAAGATGACAATTAAACATATTTATGCAGATTTATGCAAACACTACAACAAACTCATTCCCATACACAGGCTACGTTATATTTTAGGTTCCTGTGGCGACAGCTCATAACAGCAACGTGTGCTCAGCTTAGATGCCATCAGCTGCAAACCATCATCACCAGCTGAATCAGCCCAGGTCAGCTCAAGACTTAATTTTTTAGTGTATTTTTCAGATGCCATCGAATCACAGATGTGCTTGAAAAGATTGAGACATCACCCAATCTATCCCCCTACCTCAGGGCAGAATCAACCACACCCAAACCCCATCACCAGGATACGTTGGTGGTGGCACTCAAGTTTGATATCACATGGAAATTGTCTATACAGCACCAACTTAATCAAGGGCAGGGATTTTCATGCTTCATTGCATCACATCATTTACTGCTATGCCCTACTCAGCCAAGAGCTGGAAGACACAGCAATGATGTAGATGTTTGTTGCCTTTGACTCTTTATGTCACCAATATCTTGCTCGAGCATGCAAATACTCAGTGATCAGAGCTATGTTATATCAAAAGTTAAAATATTTCAAAGCAGCTGCTTTTGCCTTCTCTCTTTCCAACCCACAACAGCTCCAGTCCTCCTCTTCTTCCCCTAACCCTGCATTCCCTACCGACCTCCACAAGGATCAGACTTGACAGGAATTCCCCCCAAAACAGACCTGAAAGTTTCAGGGTGGCTCATGTTTCCGGAACACAGTAATGACGTGTTGTTGTTCATTCATACACAACTCAATACTAACAGAAAGAGCAGCACCTGAACCTTAAAAGGAGAGCCAAGAACCAGCCATGGACACCAGTTGCACAGCCTTGGTGGGAACACAGCTAGTGTCTGCAGCCTCTGCTGGAGGCCAGGCCAGCCTATTGGCAAGGTTGCCTCATTGCCACCAACATCAACTGTTGTATCTCCAGTGCACATGGTCATCTTTGGATGTGAACACGTGAGAGATGGGCTCAGAGAATCACAGAATCACAGACTGATTTGGGTTGGAAAGGACCTTAAAGATCATCCAGTTCCAACCCCCCTGTTGTGGACAGGGTTGTCAACCACTAGACCAGGTTGCTCAAAGTCTCATCCAGCCTGTCCTTCAACACTTCCAGGGAGGAGCAGCCACAGTTTCTCTGGCCAACCTGGGACACTGTCTCACCATCCTCTGGGTGAAAAATTTCCTCCTAATATCCAACCTAAATCTCCCCTCTCTTAGTTTAAAACCATTTCCCATTGTCCCGTCGCTCTCTGCCCATGTAAAGGGTGATTACTGGGTCCTTCAGCTTCAGACCCTTCTCAGGCCACCAGTCTCATGGTGGAAGTCATCTGATGACCTCCCTACAAGGCAGAAGACACTTATCAAATAAACTAATCTCAGGTATTGATCAAGCCTGGGCAAAACTGATAGTGATGAAGGTCCAGCCCTGAATCCAACATCTAGATAGCTCCAACATCAAGGAGAGACAGGTCTCGCAGAGAAACAGAGATGAGCTGAGTAGGGGAACAGATGAGCAGAGAGTTTAAAATAGGAAATGCAGGAGGCTGCAGGGATCTGCAAAATGCAGAACCACAGCAGCTCTGCCCAAGCTTGTGTGGTATAAAGACGCTGGGAAGATCCCTTGACTGTTGTCCTTGGTATTCCAGGATATATCCCAACAGACGGAGTGTGAGGAACTGCACTATGGACTTGTCTCAAAGATTGTTTGCACAAGACCACCAGATATCTTGGAGCCACAGGGTGATAGACTTATCTCAAAGATTGTTTGCAAGGATTGCCACAAGACCACCGGTTTCTGGGAACCCCATTCTGTGCAGGCGCCCTGCCCGCAGGGGGGTTCTTCCCGGACATGTCCCTGCCCAAGTGCTGGGGGGGCATGAAGAGACGTGCCATTGCTATGGAACTACAGCCCTCGAAGGGGTATTTAAGGAGGACCAGCACGGGCAAGAGATCTAGCTGTTGGCGGCAGAGAGACAGGAGAGAGACAGAGGACAACTGCCTGACCGCACCGCACCTCGCCACGCCGCATCACCACTGGAACGAGCAACTGAGACCTCCTCGCCCACCCCTCACCGTCGCCTCGCCGCTGGACCCGTGGTGGTGACTGTTCTTGCTGCCCTATCCCGACTCCTTGCTTGATTTCCCATCTTTCGTTCCATCCTGTCCTATCGCTATTCTCTTTATTACTCTTCCTTTTGTAATAAAGGATGTTCTGGCAGTACGGCATGTGACCTCGTTTGTGTCTTAATCTCGCTCTTGGGATCATATCGAAACCTTCCCCGACATCGGATTGGGACACGGAGTCACCATCATCTATGGTTATTTGAACCAAAGAGTCTGGGACATGATCACCCGCAGGTTTTTCCCCGTGTCCTGACGCTGTGTGAGGGGCTGGGAAGGCAGCACTTGGCAAACACCGCGCCATGGGTTGGCTCTTTGGGAATCAAGAACATTTCTCCTCATCAAACATCGGTTTGTTTTCTACTGCTGCAGATAAAGAAGGTTGTGGTGAAAGTATCTCTTGGCTTACCTACAGTTTGTATAGAACTACTGCTTTGATATTCATTAAAAGTCTAAATAAATAATACACTGCTGTGCTTCCCTGTTTGGGGGGAATTTATTTTTTTTGTAATTTGGTTATGAAGAGTTGAAAAATTAAAAAGTTTTACACATAAACCCAAGGATATTTAATCCTCTCTGCACTCTCAGGTGTAGGTTTCATACCTTACGGCTCTGGTACATAATTAACATGCTCTGCTCCCGTCATGGTTTTCTGTTAGAAAAGATTCTGGATGTTATCAGAAAACACCTTCTCTAATTTTAGTACGCAAAATTCTAATTACACTATGAATTTTTTATTTCTTAATTCTTTACCACTTTTATTCACCCTCTGGGTACTGAAATATAATTAATTCTGCCTTACTTTTTCTAATAGATTTATGTGTATTATCATATATATTAAATTTTCAGTTCTGTAACTTTTTTCATTTTTATTGCTTCCCACACTGACAATGTGCACTTCATTAAAAACATGTAATCCCTGAGCCGCGATCAAGACATAACTGCACATTTTTGGATTATAAAAACATGCATGTTCTTCAGATTTTATTAGTGAAAGCCCCTTTTACGACTGTACAACTCAGAGTAACCTCTAAAACTGCAAGTGGGTTCCAGGCTAAGGCGTCAGGGGCACCAGCACATGGTCATCACCAGAGAAAACAATAAAACACTGAGTTTTTTGCCCCTTTCAATTCCCTTGCACCATTTCACATAGACCAAGGCCAAGATTGTCCTCCCAGCCTTGACCTAGAGGGGCAGCTGCCCACCTGAAACCAAAGCTGTGGGCAGCAGGTGGAGGGAGGGGATTCTGCCCCTCTGCTCCGCTCTCCTCAGACCCCACCTGCAGTGCTGCCTCCAGTGCTGGGGCCACCAACAGCACAAGGACATGGAGCTGCTGGAGCCAGTGCAGAGGAGGCCACGAGGATGATGCAAGGGCTGGAGCAGCTCTGCTGTGAGGACAGGCTGAGAGAGTTGGGGCTGTTCAGCCTGGAGAAGAGAAGGCTCCGGGGAGACCTTCTAGTGGCCTCCCAGTACCTGAAGGGGCTCCAGGAAGGGTGGGGAGGGACTTTGGCCAAGGGCAGGGAGTGACAGGACAAGGGCTGATGGCTTGAAAGTGGCAGAGGGGGGATGGGGGGGAAGAAATTCTTTGGTGTGAGTGTGGTGAGACACTGGCCCAGGCTGGGCAGAGAAGCGGTGGCTGCTCCTCCCTGGAAGTGTTTTTGGCCAGGTTGGATGAGGGTTTGAGCAACCTGGTCTAGTGGAAGGTGCCCCTGCTGCTGGCAGGGGGGTTGGGACTGGATGAGCTTTCAGGTCCCTTCCAACCCAGACCATTTGATGATTCTATGCAAAAATAAATAAATAAATAGATAGGTAGATAAAAAGCCCCAACCATCAGGTGCAATCCAGGCTCAGTGATATCGTCACACTCTTCACCTCACCGTATCGCAGCTTCTGCTCCATCAGCTGCCTAAACCATGGCCACAGTTCTGCAGATTAAAATATTTCCCAGCATTAAGCTAATCTGCTCTGTGAACATTACCTACAATAAATGTTATTGTCACCTTAGAAATACCAGGTTCCTTCTCTCAGACTTTTAATATTTTGTTGCTTGGGATGACGTACAGCAAAACCTGTGGTTAGCAACTGCCTCCTGCTTGTAATAAACTGTCAGAGAGAACAGGAAAAAGCTGGAAGCGTTATGTCAAATCCAACGGCAAGGTGTCAGCTCTCGCAGAAGATCTTGGATGGGATTAGAGATGCGTGAGAGAAACAGTGCAGAGCCCGGAGACACGGGGTAAACCGCTGGCTTTGGAAAATGACTGGATGACGTTGGGCATGGCCAGGCAGTTACTGCTGATTTATCTCGTGTGACACCACCTGATATCACCTAGCACAGTCCGACTGATTTGTTGATATAATTAATTCAGCAAATTAAAGATGCTGCTGCTTTAATTAAAGGGGGAAAAAAAGAAAAAGCAGGAACCTGCCCAGAATACAGGTGTGTTCCTACAACCAGCTGCAGGAGCTCTCACAGACACACTGAAATGAATCAAGATTCACCGAAAAATATATATATATATTTTAAATCTTGGCACAAAGTACAGATTCTGTACTGCAACAGGCATCTCAGCAGTCCCTGAGCCCACTGGAAAGTGCTGGGAGCAGGTCTGTCAAAAATCTCGTGCTTTACATGCACAGACTTCAAAAGATGCGATGAAGTGGGTGCTCACTGGTCATTTGGTGAGGTCCAACCCCATCCAACTTCTACTATAAGGGACAACATGCCTTCCACTTGCTGAACCAAACAGTTCCCTCAGTGTGAAATAACCAACATCTGTAAAGTTACACCTGGATAAATCTATTTATGGCACAAAACCACCGACTTTCCACGCCCTTGGAAACAGAGCTGAGGGGTGAAATCCAGCTCCCTCTACAGAAACAGAGTCCATGGTCTTTCTCAAAAAGGAAGAGCTGGCATCAGAAGGTGAAGTTTGGTACAGCTTCCCAGCACAAAGAAAAACATAACTTGGCCAGTGAGACTATATGAGATGATTGATAAAAGCTAGAAAAGACCTGGCAGAGAGCACTTCTCCTGAGCTTCAGGAAAGACACTGTTAGAGCCGTTCTGCTTTGAACTATAAAGCCAATATTGATGATAATTCATCAAATTCCTCTATGATTTCCAGCCAGCAGCAGGAAAATCTCCAGTGCATTTTCCTCCTCCACAAACCTCAACAGCCAGGTGAGCCAGACTCTCAGCTACATTAGTTTTACAACACTGAGTAACACAGCACCTGTTTTCAAAGTCATTCCACTCTCCTGCTTTATGAAATACAAAGAATTCTTATCAATACAACTCCTAAACCCAAGAGGGACGTCACTCCAAAAAAAGATAGGTAGAAATTTAACTCATTCTTCTTTTAGTTAGGAATAGGGACCAGAATTAGAACCTAGAAGGTGATTACAAATGACTTTGTCTTTGCCTGACACTTAGACCTGGAAGGATAAGAAGCAAACTGCACACACACAGTGCTGGTGCTACCCTTGCTATGGGATAACCACCCCCTCCACCACCCCCATGTCACATCAAAACACCTCACAAGCTCCTGGGCAATAGGAAAATAAGTCATTCTGCTGATTTTCTGAACATCAGTGGAATAAAGAGGCCCAGAAAGCCAAAAGCATTACTGATATCACCTTGCAATGTTACAGAATTAGAGAGCTGCATGCGATTTTTAGGAAGACAGTGGATTGATTAATCCCACACCAAAAAAAAGACATTAAAAAAATCCAGTATTTTCCATCAGAGATACGAAAACCATAGGTAAAAATAGTGCAGGTATATGAAATATAAGCTATTAGGTCAAGCCTTTGTTTCAGTCAAATCCTTAATACCTTTGTTTTAGAGGCAAAAAATCCCTGACAGGATCTTGGATGATATTAAAGACGTTCCTGTGGTCAGGATGTAGAGTCCCAGCGCAGGGGCTGGTTGCCTTTAGGTCTCTCTCTCCAGCTCAGGTGTCAAACCTCTCCCCAAGTCCAAAGGACAGAGACCCAGCAGTTGCAGCAGCAGCTCATTTCAGGCTTCCAGGGAATGAGGGCAGATGCCACTGTCCTCCTGGCCCCAATTTTAACTGGTACCTCTTCCCAGCTGGCTCAACAAACAAAGACACTCCTTCTCCAGCAGAAAGAAGAGGGAAGGAGGGATTTCTGTACTGAATGTCCTTGTGCAACTCCAAGCACAGATACAGGTGTTCTTTGGCTAACAAGCTTCGTGCTGATATCCTGGGATGTTTTTGGGTCTGGCTCCCAGCCTCCCGAGGGCAGGGCACCACACCCCAGCACCCCCCCACTGCTCTCCCCTGGGGGCTTGGGGTCTTCTTCTGGCACATAGTGCAGGAGGTCACCACATCAATATGTGACCAAGATATTTTGATGGATCAACTTTGCCCAGAAAGGCTAATTAAAAAGCTAGTGACATTTCTGTAATTAAATGCTTACTATTCTGAATATAATTTGGGGGTTAAATGGTCTTATTATGTTAGATTAACATTTTATCAAAGAGCTTCCAAAGTGTTGCGTGGGTTCGTGCATCCCACAATCACATGGAAAATTAGAATAAAATTACAAGCACGGATTTAACTCCTATGCATTCCCTCTGGGTCCATTTTTAATCTCTTGTGCCAAGTTTAGTGATTTAATGTTGGCACTGTGATTTCAGAGTCTCGTGATGACAGCAGCACCTATGGCTGAATTTCTGGTGCCTTCAGCCGCTTCTGAGCTTTGCTAAACATTATCTGCACAGGCTGAGCTTCTCCTCTCAGAGATTGGTGTATGTACTCATTTCACCCATCACAGGATCGTTAGTAGAAGTTTCTGAGGAAACTTACTGAATATTTTATACTTTTTAAAAAATGTTATTGCCTGGCATAACCTGGTTTATGGCAATGACTTTATATACACATATGTCTTGATTTTGCTGGGATAGAACTGATTTTCTTCTCAGCAGCCAGAACAGCTGTGGTTTGGTTTCACTGGGGATTTGGGATGAGGAGAACGTTGATAACACACTGATGTTTTTAGTTGCTGCTGGAAGTCCAAGGACTTTCTGTTTTGCTGGTCTGCAAGTGCAAAGGGCTGAGAGGGGGAAGCGCAGTAATTAGCAAACCCCCAATTGGCATTTGGCTCTGCCAATGAGATATTCCATCTCCTGTCCCCCATGGGCAGGACATTGCCCAGGGCTGAGCGGAAAGCTGGGGATTCTCTCGGGGATGGCTCGGGCTCTGCCTCTCCCGGGGTTTGGGGACTGTCTCTGCTCCGGGATCGCTGGCTGGGACAGGCTGGGCATCGGTCAGAGGGTGGTGAGCAACTGCCCTGGGCATCACTCATTTGCATATTATCTTATTATTATTTTATTTCAGTTAGTAAATTATTTTTCTCTGAACGCAGGAGCTTTCCTACTTTTACTCTTTCAATTCTCTCCTCTCTTCCCTGGCTGGGAAGAGCAGCTTCCCAGTGAGGGAGCAGCTGTGTTTGGCTGCAGCCAAAGGAGTGAAACCACCACAGCACAGCACTCAGCAAGCTCAGATTTGCCAAACTGTAGGTTTCTGGGAAAAACAAAACTATATATATATATAGCTGCCAGCGAGGGACTCGCTGGGACAATACGGATCTCAGCGACAAGGAGAAGCTCGTGGGAGGATGCTGCACAGCAGCACTGTGGGCAGAGGAAGCAAAGCAGCTCTGGGCTACTCGCTCAGTGAGTGCCAGCCAGCCTGGACACCAGGAGAGGGGGAAAACCCTGCATAGCCCTGCAAAAACCCCGTGTGTCTTTATAATCATAGTCACAAGAATTACACAACCTCCCAGAAAAATCTGCAGATTAAATCAGGGTTTTATATGACTTGTTTTAATTCTGGCCATTTATTTCTGTTTATTATTGCTAGAATTAATTTGATTTAATTCTGGCTCCTCCGAGCTTGAATTATGCAGTAGCATTAATGCACTTCTAATGCAGGTCCAGTATAACACCATATCTAATCCTAATTAATAACACTCACAGAAGTATACAAATTCTTCTGTACCCCCTCTAAGCAGCTCAAAATCTAATGAACTTGTGAAAAACACAGTATAGGTACTTGGTTAATTAAAAAGGTGTGTATTTCACACTGCATGGCAGGATGTTGGCTACAGGAAACAGGATGCCAGGCTCAAGGAATTAATGGAGTTGGGAGGGAACAATCCATAACATCTGACTGACAGACCAAGGTACACCTTATTTATTAACTGGATCTGTACCGAAAGGGAGGCCAGCATGCTGATGGAGAGCTTCATTAAAAAATAGTGTCAGTCTTACATTATCTAAATTACACTTAGATCCATGTTTAATTGCATTGGATTAGCCTAAACAGGAGTCCCCTCTCAGAAAATAATGAGCTTCAGACCTGACACTGGCAGAGATGGGGATGAATTCAAGAGTTCTTTGACTCTTGATCAGGAAATTATATTTTCTTCTTGCTGCTGAATTAATTAAAGAAGAAATAGCTACAGCATTAGGAAACTTTTACAATAAAAACAGATTCATGACCATCTGTAAAAGGGATCCATACAAATGGGACATTTCATGAGACTGACAGTGACCAGTCCCCAGCCAATTCTTCCTCCCAGAGAAATGAAAAGTGGGCTCCTCTTCGGCAGTGCTGGTCAAGGATGGACATCAGAGACTCATCGAACCTGTTTGTACAAGGCCCAGATGGCCAAAAAGACCAAGGGCATCCT
>NW_010303149.1:0-44419 GCF_000700745.2 Antrostomus carolinensis
GAATGGAAAAGAAATTGCAAAAGCTGTGAGAAGCTCTGGTGTCAGCACTAACACACGGACTTTTAGGAAGTGGTTGCCCGTTTTAAAACGTGCTCAGGGTTTTGTATGAACCTGTGGATGTGACATCCCCCTGCAAGCTGTTACCCAGCACTGCCGTAGCCCACCATCCTACAACAGCACCTACCTGCTGCCACCCATTCCCAGGTCATTTCTTACTTGTTTTCTATTTACAGATGAGTTTTACGTTAATTATAATTATCCCACTTCCAACTCCACAACCTGTGAATGAAGCAGATGCACAAACCAATGCCTTTTTCCCTTTTTCCACAAACTCTGTGGTTAAAACCAGGAGCTCAAAGCCTGCAGATGATTCCCCGTGGTGTCAATCCAAACCAGCTCCTCAGATCATGCCAGGAGCCCGGTGGGCTTGCAACCTGGGGGAGCCCTGGCTGCCTCCTCCACCACTTGAATTCAGATCTTTTAGAAGCAAAAGGAGGAATGGATTTATGAAGAACCACCACTAATCATATTAATATGCAGAATTAAATGACAGTGAGTGCTTTGTGCCTCTTCACAGCTGGCAAATCAAATGCTCCAGGGCTTGGGGTTCTTAATGGGCTGGGCACAGAGGTTGCACAGCTGGAGACCAAGTGCTGGGGGTGAGGAGGCTTTGGGGAAAGTTGGCGGGGGGGGACACATCTGACCCTTGAGCTAAATCAACTGTCCCTCCTTGCTGTAAAAATCCTTGCAATTAGATGTTGCAGTGCAGCAGGAACAATGCTCTGCAGACCCATCTCAGCAGCATGGAGATGCTGTTTAAATCTGTTTTGCCCAACACGAAATCCTAGAGGGCAGGAGAAAAAAAAAAAAATAAAAAAAAAATTCAAAGAAACCATGGAAACACTCTCAATTTGTGCCCGTGTTAGTAAACTTCTGCAAGATGAATTTTCAGGGTTGGCAGTGTCAGTCTCCAGCCACTCGCAAGTGCCCAGGGTCACCCTTGTCCTTCCTGAGTCCTCTCTGCAGCAGTTTGGCTGCAAGATCCCAAAAGTTATCAGGGATTTTGTGAGCTATGAGGAGGAACAGCCCTGGTTTGAGCCAAAAGCATCATCATGGTGCTGGTTGCAAGGAGTGAACGTGGATGATTTGTGCTGCAAAACCCTCTGAACTGATGTCTGGAGCATGTCAAACTTCGGGCAGGTGCTGGGGATGCTCCACTACAGACCCCAAAGCCCACAGCAGGCAGTAGATCCCTCAACTCAGCCCTGATAACCCATTTTTCATCAGAAAAAAACCACCAGAGAGACACCTTCTCTAAAACACAATGAGTGAGGCTCATGCCAGTGTTGGCACAATGTCCCAGCACATGTCTCTGCTCTCCAGTGTCCCACCTTGAGCTGGTCCCTGAGGAGATGCAGCCAGAGGAAGGTCAGGGCTGGCTGGGAAATGCTGCTTCTCACAGCACGGATGGCACCACTGTCACTTTCTTCCCCCTTTAGAGACCCAAACAGCCCTTCCCAGAACAGCCAGCAGCCGCAACTGAATCCAAACAAACTCCTCCAACATCAGGGCTTGCGTGAAAACCTCGGTTTAAAATTAAAGCCATGCTAATTAGTCTAAATTCAAATTGGAAATGGAAAGAGATCAGCGGAACTAAGGTGGCTTTAATGAGGAAGAAAAGCAGCCGCATGGAAATTCAATGCCACTAAAACCACCTGCAACTCTGGCTAATTTGGATTCATGTGACAGATGTGCCTCAGTTTCCCCCGCAGTGATGCCTGAGGGAGGGAGAGCACCCAGGACCTCAGGCATAGCAGAGGTTGGTCACCATCAGCTTTTCCTCTTCCCAAACCACAGTTTCCTAGAGAAGGGCTTCCTCTGGCCACCAACAAATGTTCTTCCAGTGCATCCACCATTTGATTGCAGGGGTTGGTACCCACGACTCCCTAATGGCGTGAAAAATCCCTGCTGGGGAGCAGAAAATAAACTGCAATTCAGAGGGGTTGGATATCACAGAATCACAGAATGGTTTGGGTTGGAAGGGACCTTCAAAGGTCATCTAGTCCAACCCCCCTGCAGTGACAGGGACATCTTCACTAGAGCAGGTTGCTCAGAGCCCCATCAAGCCTCCAACGCAGGGAATTAGCTGGTTATTTTAACTGGTACACTGCAAGCTGCTGGGAAGAGGCTTGAGATCTTCCTCTGTGTGATCTAGATCAAAAGTCTTGCTCGTAGCCTGTGTTTTTTATCGAGTTAAATAACAGCAGCCCATAATACTACGTGACAGTCTCCTAAGTGGACTGAAGCCTCAAGCTTTATAGATTTTACGCTGCTTCTTAGTGCAATTTTATAGCGTGTTTCACATCTCCCTTGGTTTTTTTTATTCAGCGTGTTCCTCGATTAATTGCTATGAAATGTTCATCTTTCCCCAACAATTCCTGAAACACAAACGTGGAACTGGGCGATTGTATTTCTTATTTACAGTCCTGCAGCCTGAGTGATTTCAATTTACTGTGCTGCTCTATTAGGTCAATACATAATACCTTGGGCCACTCCAGAAAGATTAACCAGAAGTGGATTCCCTTTCCAATCAAATAGTCACCGTTATAAATCCAAGAGTTGCTTTTACTAGATTTGATTGCATTTCTGCCACTTGCCCTATCAAGTGCAATCAAACAAACACCCTCCATGGCCCCGTCACTCCCCAACACATCATCTTGTGAGACTGTGGAATTTGGGAGACTCCCTGTCATATGTACGACCGGTTCCAGCTTCCACCTACGCTACTCCGAGTCTGCAGTTTGCTGTTTCCCTCCTTGGTTACTGGAAGAGTTTTTCCTGATATAAATTATATAAGTTATATATATGTTATTCCTGATATAAAGCTGACGGTGACCAACCTGTGCCATGTAGGATTGCTAGGGTTTTGGGTTTTTTTAGGGTTTTTTTGTTGCATCATGATTCCTGTCAGGAATATTGAAACCTTTCTTTAAAGCACGTGGGTGATGTGAAAACTTCAGCCACAAATTATTTTCCTACTCTTTTCACATCTAGTACCTTCACGGTTAAAGGAAAACGCTAGGAAATATAAATTCTAAAAGTGGAAAATGCAAAAGAGAGATTTCCATCTCTTTTTCTTTCCAGTGCCTTTTTCTTTCCCCATGCACCTCGTGATTTTGACAGTCCTGACACAATATTTTGCACACCCAACGACAGCAAGGCTGCGTGATGCCGTGACATCCAGAGACAGTCAAAATACCCTTTTCTTTGCACTTGAAAAATCAAGATTGATGCCGTCTGTGTACGCTCACTATTCCAAAATTAGACTGCATGGAAATGTAACATGTTCAAATAACGGGTTTGCGTACGCAGACAGCCAAGCAAAAAGTATATTTTTCTATTACAAGCAACTTGTTAGACAAGATATTTCAGCTTCCCGAGATATTAATGGATACTCAACAAAGGTCTTTTGAGAACGACAATACACTTTGTTTTGTTTGCCAAGTCAGTAACAATTAAATCACTTTTTCTATTACAAAGCATATGCCAACGTGCCCGCGGTGGCGGCAGCTCCCGGAGCAGCTCGATCCCAAGCTACAAACCAATATTTTCCTTCTTTGCTTCTTATTTGAATTGCAAAGAACAGTTTCAAAAAGCAAGCAGAGATCCTGAGGCATGCAGCCAGCAGGAAAATGAAGATTTTTTTGAGTCCATGCACCAACTATTTTCACAAGAGGCTGTGAAGGAGAACGCGGTGTTACGGCATCTCCAGATCTGCAGCAAAAAGCAAAGCAGCTACGGGACTCAATGTAGAATAAGATGCCACCGTTTGAACTTGGCATTGATCAAGATCATCCCTGAATCCAACAGAACCACAACTGCTCTGTGCCAAGGAGGGTCGGAGGTACCCGGGTGCAGAAGGAAAAGTCCCATGGGGTGTCCCAGCCACGGTTGGGATGGAGAAGCAGTGAACTAGGGGCTGGAGGGCTCTCTGGGAGGCTGTTTTCCATGGGACAGATCCTTGCAGGGAGCACAAACCAAGGCCACCACGATGGGCCAGAGAAATACATATTTTTCCATGTGAAGACCTCCCCGCAGTGATGGAGGTTGGTCCATATTCAGCATCTGTGAAGCTGATGGAGTGCAGCACCACGCCTGAGGTGGCAGCTCAGTGGGGACAACTCCAGATAGCTCTGGGAAAACTGGGATTAATGTGACACAACCAACTGGGAAAGGGAATAGTTTAAGTAGCCATGTCTGAGGGACGCTCAGGAAGTTGGAAACTGAAGAAAAAAGGTCAAGGAACTCAACCACACAAAAATCATTGCCTAAGAGGCAACTAAAAGAGTAGCTGCTGCGTACAGGATGGCTACTGGGAAAATGGAGCAGCAAAACCAGTCTGTAGAAATATCTGAAGGGTTAAAGATAAGGAGTGAATGGAACAGTTCAGGTTATAATGGAGATATTCACTCACTGGGAATTAAAAACTCAACTCCTTCCATTCTGGAGGTGTCCCCATGGCTGGACCTCCCCATGCCTACATGTGGCTTTGACACTGCAACACAAAGAGCTCCCCCTATGTCCGCCCCCATCCTTCTCCATAGCAAGGGTTGAAGTTCAGTCCTAAGAGCTGCGTGTCCTTGACAAAGCTTTTCACCAGAGAGTCAAGTTTGCGTAGTCCCAGTGGTAGCAGCTGAGGAGATTTAATTCCAGACGCATTTACATTATTATGCAAATATTTGGAAATCATCAACTCCTTCACTTACCTACTAAGAGCGGAGTTAAGTGTTTCCATGGGAACAGCAACTATTAACTACTATCATTAATATTTTTATTCTGGTGGTGTCCAGAGAGCTCAATGAAGATTGAAGACAGCTTGTACAAGACGCTGTACAAATGTGGAGGATAAAAAAAGTCCTTTATTGAAAGGCAAAGATTAATATTTCATGAGCTTCAAATTCAAGTACTGGTTCTACACAGACTTGTAAGAACATGGTCAAATTTGCTTGCAACAAGTCCAGGAGCTTCTCTTACATCATTTAACCAAATAAAAAACCCCATTTATATAGTTTTGTCTCGAATCTTATCGCATTTCATGGTCAGGTAGAGACCTGAATGACCATCCCAGCGCAATTCAGCCCCATAACCTCATCTTGGTTGTAGGGACATGAGAATTCCTCCTTATGTTTCTGAGAGCTGAGTACAAACTTAAGTTCAATATTCATGAAACTAGCAGTGGTGAGGTCGTGGAGGGGCAGGACATCATTGGGGCATCTTGAAAATTAAAGGGGTACCTTGCTCTCTTCCACACGTGGTCAAATGTCAAGCCTGGACTCAAAAGACCTAAAAGCCATGAGATTTTTGAAAAAAATGAATGCACTTGGGGCTGTTTTAATTCCACCCTCAGGTTTCAAGTCCACAGCTATGGTCAGGTTAACACCTCTGCCACATGCAGGGCTTGAAAACTGTCTGAAGAGAGTAACCAGAGCAGAAGCTGCCATCCCACATAACCCTCTGGACGACACCAATGCTCACAGACATGGAGATATCAGACTGGAAACCTCCTCCCCACTGCCACAGGCTCTCCTGTCCGGATTCCCTACCAGATGGCAAGAGTGAGATGTTGTTGACCCTCCTCCCTCATCTTTTGTCCTCCCAGCTTACTTCTCCACTTGTCTCTTTCTTTTTTTTTGTCTCCTGTGTAACGTGAGTCTGATTCACCCAGCCAAGACTGATCCTCCTCTCCCAGCACTGCAGCGATAGAAAAGCAGAGCTCTAAAGGAACAGCAATTCTGGATGGGTTCCTCCTAAAGCCTCTCCAAAAGACAACTCCAGAAAGCAAGCCTAAAGTGAGGATGGTGTGACACCAGGTCTCTGTCTCCACAAGAAACCTCAGAGGAGTTGAAAAGCCAATAAGTTTGACTACAGAGAGGTCACGGTGTGGCTGTCCAAGCTTGCTACATCCCTGAGCCATCAATATGGTGGCTTCCTGCACCCATGGACTCCCCCAAGGCAGCCTTTAAGTGATCACAGAATCCCAGACTGGGCTGGGTTGGGAGGGACCTTAAAGCTCATCCAGTCCCAACCCCCCTGCCATCAGCAGGGACACCTTCCACTAGACCAGGTTGCTCAAAGCCTCATCCAACCTGGCCTTCAACACTTCATAAAAGCATGAAAATAAAAGCATTTGAGGTGGAAAATGCATTTAATCTTCCCATTCTGTACCGTGAACCTGTTTTGTCTCTAAAAGGACAAGACTTCAAACAAAGGCAACAAGTCAGAGCTGATTATTTCAAATCACCATCTCCACCTCCTCACCCGGGTCAGATCAGGCTGACTTTGAGTATGAGCTAAAAACTGGAAGGCAAAGCTCTTGCTAGAAAAGCCTGTGCAATTTTAAATGATTGACGGGACCGTGGGAATCTGTTCAAATCAGAAGAACCAACCACCACACAAATCAATTTGAAGTTTTGAATGAATGCAACCAATTCTCCTCTTTGCTCTCGAGCAGAAGTTTGAAAGGGCTCATTTGCACAGGATGACGGAGCGACAGCGACACAAAACCTTAAGTGATATTTGCTCTTCTCCCTTATCCTGATACCCAAAAAATAAACACAACCATTCTGAAAAACTCCCACTGCAATGCTCTGCCTTGCAACTGCCAGAGAAACCAGAGAGGTTGGCAATTTTTCCAACATTTTTTTGTTGGATGTTTTGTTTCAAATGTCAACATGGGTTCATGAAAACTACAGCTACTGCTGCTGAAGAACTGATAAGGCTTGCTCTAAATGGGTGGCTTTGGTGGCACATGTCACACCCCATGCTGCGTCCTGCCCATGCCAGCCTTCTTGCAGAGCCCAGCCTCCTACCCACTGTTTTTGTGGCCGGGTTCATTAAAGAAACTCCCCCCAGCATTGCCACCAACTTCCACCGTGGCAGCTTGGTCAGGATGATGGGAGCTGTTGAGCTGCCCTTGCAGGAGGCATTGTTTCCACATCCTCTCCAAGTGCTGCTATCCCAACCCATGATACCTCCAAGACAGCACCCAGCCCCAGCCTTTCTGGTCAGCACCTTCTCTGTGCCAGGACCTGAGGGCTGCAGTGCAGCACTTCAGCTCTTCAGATGATGCTCGACCCAGTTAGGCTTGTTAGGGGACAGATGCCACCCATCCCAAATGCTTTGAGTGCCATAAGCCAAGCCCTTGGTCCACCCAAGCAGCACTAACCCACACAAAGACAACAATTAGGTCAACAAATGTCCCCAAATTTCAAAGAGGAGGAAAACACAGACAGCAACTGGAGGTCCACCTTGAACGTGGCCTCCCAGAAATGCCTTTCTAGGGAACAGGGATGTGCTGCAGCATCTGAAGGAGACTCCACACCTCTTGTCACCCACAAGAGCCCATCACAGGACAGGCAATGACACTCCTGTTTGGCGTCCCCACTGTCAGCAGTGAGACATCCAAGCGCAGCACTCACTGGTGAGATGAATTATGGACATACTGGTCCAAACAGGCAGCTGCAGACACCGAGAAGAAGAGTACCTTGTTTCCATATAGAATGGGCTCCTCTTGCTTTCAAGAGCTATCAGGTTTAGATATTGGTTGGGGAAGATGGGATGGTCTTTCAAAAAAAATCACAGGTACGTGTGTGTTTGCAGGAGGAAAAAGAAGGTCTTACCTGTTTCTCCCCATATTGGCAAATATTCATCCTGCTGTATGTCCAGCATGATTTCCAGTCCATTGCCTGTCCCACCCTTAACCGTGGTAAGAAGAGGCCGTCCTTCTTCTCCTGAGTTAAACATGTAGCATTTCCCATATTTTGTAAACACCTGTGAGGAAAGAAGAGAGAAATAATATAATATTTCCCACAGAATCAACGCTTCTTCTCACCCGAGTGCGGGCAGAGGGATGAGAAATGACCACACGCCACAGCTCGAAGGGAAATGTCTGCAGATAAATCTAATCTGGTTTGATCATTTAGCGTATTGTGTTCTCCTTACAGAAAATAAAAGACAGAAGAGAGGAAGGGAACGCTGGTTTAGAGCAGTGAACAAATGTCTCCAGCAGCTCACCAGAGTCATATCACGTTAAATCTCCCAGAAACACATGTAGGTGCTGTGTCTGAGTCTGGACTAAAATACAACACAACTCCTTGGATTCCAAAGGGTGGAAACACCAGCACTGAAGCCCACACTTACTCCAGGCTCATCCAGCTGCTGAATATCAAACCCTGTAGCTCATGCCCATCGCTTTCCACCAAAAGGGAGCAATATGAACGATGCCTGTGCTCTCCTGACCCAAGGGAATGCAGTATCCCGTTGATTCCTCACTCCACCACTACTTGGTGAGTTAAAAACACTTTGGCAAATGAGAAAAGATTTCCTCCATCGCTTTTGGTCTTTCTTTAGTGTGTTTTTGGTCTGTCTATTGAAAGAAATTATGGGCGAAGCCCAGGTGGTAGGTGCCAGGCCACCAGCAGCTCTGCAATGTGGGGTGGACATGGGTTTCCAAGTGAGGTGGACATGGGTTTCTAAGTGAGATGGACATGGGTTTCCAAGTGAGGTGAACATGGGTTTCTAAGTGAGATGGACATGGGTTTCCAAGTGAGGTAGATGTGAGTTTCTAAGAGGAGTGGACGTGGGTTTCCAACTGGGGTGGCTCTTGGTGGAGCAGCACAGATGTGACATCTTCAATTGCAGTGGCATTGACAGTCTTGGGCATTGACAAGTCCTGTGCTCAGCCTTCCTCTGAACTGGGAGAACACATGGAAAACCAAAGACTAAAACCAAAGTCCCTCCTATGCCTTGTACTGACAAACCAGGGGACGTGCAGATGTGCAGAACTTCCTCCTGTAGTACAAGATGGCTCTAAATGGTTCTAAAATGGCTCAAAGATGGCTCAGAGCCATTTAGAAATCCCCCAACCATCGCATGTGGTGACTCCTGACCAGCACCAGCATGAAATGATGAGCATGAGTCCTCTTTGAGTCACTTTGCTGCTTCACAGCTCTGACAAGTCCAGGTTTTGCAATCAGTAAGCAACCAGCAAACTGGGAATGAATATTCAGAGCGAAGGGACCCCAACACCAAGAGGCACGCTGGCTGCAGTCCCGTCACAAATCACAAGTCACTAACACAGTTCCTGAGATCCTGTGACCCCAAGATGATTCATGAAGCTAAACAGAAGCTGGGGTCATCAGCAATTTATTCCCCTCAAATATTGACATATGCCTTAGAATCACAGCATCAGGGCAGCCGGTGAGAAAAGAGAAATATTAAATCAAATTCAAGTTTAAAACCTCCAGATGGAACAAAAAGGAGGCAGAGAATATGAGGTGTTTGCGGGGTGGGGGGGCGGAAAAAAAGAAGTGTCCTTTAAAAATGATTTTATATTCAAGTGAAAATCCCATTTTAATACTTGCCTGACCTATTAAACCATTCAAGCTGGAAAGATAAGCTGAACAACAGGAAGCTGTGGTAGCAGCCCGTGCCTGTAGATGGGTTTTTCCAGATAGGTTTTGAAGGCACAAGTCAAAAATATCTCATGATTATAGTTTAAAATAGAGGAAGAAGAAAACTGGCATTAGTGAAAATCCCAGGGAAAACAAGCAAGTTTGTATCGAAAACAAGAGCGCCAGGGAAATGCTGAGTAAGGACTGAGATGCTGATGCACCCAGTGCAGCCCTGAGCCAAATAAATCCAGGGAATTTTATGGAGCTTTTTTTATACGGCCCTTTGCAGCTGTAAAAATTTCGGTGTTAAACCTCCAGTTAGAGCCATGTTTATCCAACAAACAAGATCTAAAGGCTGCGTTTAGAATATTGTGTCCAGTTCTGGGCCCTGCAGTTCAAAAAGGACAGGGAACTGCTGGAGAGAGTCCAGCACAGAGCCACCAAGGTGATGAAGGGAGTGGAGCATCTCCCTGCTGAGGAAAGGCTGAGGGAGCTGGAGCTCTTTAGCTTGGAGAAGAGGAGACTGAGGGGTGACCTCATTAATGTTTATAAATATGTTCAGGGTGAATGTCAGGAGGATGGAGCCAGGCTCTTCTCAGTGATGCCCAATGGTAGGACAAGGGGCAATGGGTGTGAGCTGGAACACAGGAGGTTCTGCTTCAACTTGAGAAGAAACTTCTTTCCATTGAGGGTGACAGAGCCCTGGGACAGGCTGCCCAGGGAGGGTGTGGAGTCTCCTTCTCCGGAGACATTCAAAACCCAGATGTGTTCCTGTGTGGCCTACTGTAGGTGATCCACAGAACGTCTGGGTTGGACTAGATGATCTTTCGAGGTCCCTTCCAGACATTCTGTGATTCTGTGAAGTGTCAGGGGCCCAAGGCTCATGTCAGCTGCATTTCTGGGACCCCAATCCCAGAAAAAGAAATCAAATGGTGACTTGAAAAGGAAGGGACATTCCTCAATCTCCTCTGCTCCACCCTCAGCAAGTCACCCTCAGAGTCCATGAACGCTGCTGGCCATGGTCAGCTCCTCATGTGCCATGACTTTGGCAGATGTTTCTCTTGCACAGTAGGAGAAGATGGGAAACTTGTCCACCTTCTGTCCATACACAACCTGAGATGTGTTGTCACGTCTGGAAGAAATGCAACTGCTTCTCAGCCCCACACCTACTCCTGAGCAGTGGTGAGCCCAGGGGACAATCTGAGACACAGCTACTTTGGGGTAGGATCACCACCAGGCTTAGTCACTAAGCAAAGAACTGGTGCTCAAGAGGAGACCAACAAGGGATACACCAGCAAACAGCCTAGTCCAGAAGAAGACCTACAAAGCAAAACAGATGGGGAAGAGGACCTAATGCTAGATATGATTCATTTGGACCAGCTTGAGCCCAATTCCATGTACTGGGTGCCCATGTGGGCTGGAGCACTTCTTCCCCCTAAGTTTCACCCACAAGTTGAGTCCAACTGCTCCAAGACAGCTCCTCAATGCAAATCAAAGCACAGTAAGTGGGGATAGTTGGGAGATTCACTCCCAAAGCACACTCCTGATCCAACTAAACCCCACATAGATGCCTCCACTGTGGGTTTGAGTTGGCTGTATGCTGTTCCCATTGCTCACCTCCAGCAGCCCTCACTGGGAGAGCACCACCAGGCCTACGAGGATCCATGCCTGAAAGCATACACAATTGAAAATCAAAGAGAATACACTAAGGATGAAGAAATGAGAGCCTTTCCCTGCAGGACAAGGTTGCTCACAGGAACCCTATGGGAAAGGCAGCCCTAAGCCATGAGCAGTATTAATGCTCAAGCAGCAACCAGGGATGTCTTCAGGCAATGTTCTGCTAGGCTTTAGCCCGGATCCCAGGCAGAAAAGAGTCAAAAATACATCAAACAACCACATAAACAAGAAAGACAAAAAAAAAATGGGAAAGGAAGAAGGATAGGAAGGGAAGAAAATCTCCCTGCTCACTGCAGCTAGAGAACCTCCCCAGAAGCCCCTGAAGAAGGCCCCTAGAAGACCACTTGCTACCTCCTGCACTACAGTCCCAGCAGTCACCGCTCTCCTATGACAGCACAACAGCATAACAGCAGCTTCACCTCTACGTACCACCCCCACCCATTCCAGAAAACAGATCCCATCCATCCTGCTCTCCACCAACACTGCACGGATCAAGCACCTTTCCAAGCATGGTTGTGGTGTTTAACCTCAGCTCAAAACCACTGGTGGCCATTTCACAGCAATGAAGGCTTTGAAGCCAACAGTCTTGCTTAGGAGGGAACTGGGGACAACCAGTGGGCATTAAAGAAAGCCCTGCAAGGCTCATTCTTCCTCCACAGCACAGCTCCCATGGGATGCTCATGTCACCTTCTGCCTCAAACCCTGGGCAGGTTCCCTCCACCTATTCTACTGGGAGAAACTCCAGTGACTGGATGGACAGTCCCTTACCAAACCATTTATAAATACCATATATACAAATATATGGTATTTATTTATATATAGCATCCCTATACATAAAATTTCCCTGCACACAACCGAGCCACGCACAGCAGGGTCTAATCATGGTGCTCAACACCCAACCGCGATGGCAGACTATGGCATGGGACAACCTCTCTCGAGACCCTGAACCACAAGGTTTTCCAAAAATAAGAATCTCTAAAAGACTATTTATAACAGCATTTAAAAAGACATTGCCAAATTCAAAAACCCACAAGCATTCATCTCAACTCACATTAAACGGGGTTGTACTGTTCCTCACCTTCTCATCTTTGCTAGGAATGATTATTTAGGAAGATAAATAAATTTTTCAGGGGACCCTCTCCATTTCAGGCTTTTTTTTGGGCTCCCTGATAACAGGGAAGGATTCAGAGCGTTCTCAGATCATCAGGATAAAAGGCTAGAGCTGTTTGTAAAGGGCAACATCGGTATATTGTAACTGCAGTGGTACACCTGAGACAGCAAACACGAGGCAAAGCAGAATGATTTAACCTCAGTTTATTTGTCTTGGGGGAAAACACCATTCCTTGCTGTTAGTAACGTTTTCACTTGCAATAAAAAGGTCCAGCACCAGCCAGAAACCAAACACAAACATGTACCTTGAAGAACAGTCTATAAAAATACCAATTTTTTTTTTCTTTGATGGATCACTTGTTACTTTTGACAGCTCCTCTAAAAATCCCTATTTAAGTACAAAGATAAATGTTCAAAAAAATCTGTGAAATAGCATTTGAGTGACACAATGAGTCCTTCTTTAGTATGGAAAGGGGAAAATGGGTATCCCGTGAAATTAAAAAGCAGAGGACGAGTATCTCAAACAAACTCCATGTTCAAAAGAGAAGACACCACCATCAAAAGCTCCAGAGACACCAATGTATATCCTGCTGCGTGTCAAACCAAGAGTCCAAAAAAGACTGATATTCAAAATGCAAGCGAGCCTGACGGGAGTAATAAAGAATTCACAGTTTATAACCAGCATACGCAGGACAAGTTTATCTGCTGATAAATTATCCTTTCAATACGGAGCAAAATGATGGTAAAAACAAGTAATTTGAAGTCTGTAAATTACTTTTCTAAACCCAGACAAAGATGCAGGCTAGAGCTCACTGACAAGGCAAGACATTAGTTGTCAGATGAAGGTACTAACCATGGAAAAGAGAGCAAATTAGCGTCCTTCACAATCATTTTCTCCACAATTGGACCATACAAAGGTTCAGAGACATATTTTCTACCTAGTCACGTCCAACAGCATCACGGACAACAGAGCAAAAAGGAAAATGAAGGGACATTCCAGATAGGTCCAGGAGAAGGGGGACATGAAGCTGAAAGGGTCTGGGGAGAACGGAGATGATGTGGGCAGGAAAGCACATGAGATGATGGGAAAAAGATCCTGTTTAGGAGGAAAGACGACCTTATTTCTGAGTTTTTGGCAGAGTGATGCATTCCCGTAGCTACCAGCTCCCCCGTGGCACTTGCTGAGTTGTTGGTGGCATCGAGCCATGTCATTATTTCACTCGAGGTGTGAGGAGCAGCACGGTCCAGTTGGCTCCATGCAAGCGCATCACGATGCTCCATTTGTTCACACCCTGGCAGGAGGCAGCGCTACATTATTTAAAATGAAATGATGGCTGCGAAGAGCAAATTGCAACGGATGCCTACAATAAACAGGTTTCTGAAGTGTCAGATCCTAAGGGGATCTCTTTCCAAAGGAGAACAAGCCTGCAATGACAGCTTGGTAAGGAGAGGACTTATACCCAATGAGCAGAAAGGACTTTATCTGCCTTCCAAATTCAAGCACAGAAGGAAAGGAGGAATCAAGACCCTATCCCATGCAGAGGGGGATTCAAGCCTAACCAGCTTTTAGGACATCCTCTTTTTTGGAGAAGGTTACATATCTTAGTCCTACAAAAACACTGGAGGAATAACAAAAAACTCAGAGACTCATGTATTCAAAAGCTGATTTGGTTGGTCAACCTCAAGAGACCACACATATGGCAAGGCACAGCTCTTGCAAACATTAACATAAACCAGGAGGGATAACGCAGACAGGTGACATACTTTGGTATCTTCTCCCCCGTCAAAGGGCAGCCATAGATTTCTCTTTAAATTCATGTTTATTTTGTATTATCAGAAACCTGGCACAGAAGCATGTCAGATAAGCAAAATATCATCCATCCTTCATGGTGTCAGGTTTAATCTCGCAACGGAGAAGAGTAATGGGGATGGAGCTCTGGAAAGCAGAGCCATAGAAGTTGTCAGACGTGTTTACAAGGAGAGGGTTTTCCTTTTGATCTCCAAGACCGAGATATCCCAGTGGGGCTTGTCAAGTGGCTCTGCAAAGCCAGGCAGGGAGATGCTGCGTTGAAATCAGTTCGATATCTGCCCGCATCCCTCTGGGCACTGCTGTCGCATGACTGTATGGGAACAGCAGGGATGTCAGCTCTGGTTTTAGACAAGTCTGCTGTTTTGAAATAAGAAGTTATCGAGGTCCTAGGTACCGCCTGAGGCTAAGATAGGCTTGTGCTGGCATTAACGTTATTTCTTTTACAAACTAGCAGCAGCCAGCATCCCAAATGTAATAAGTCTACTGTTGCCGACAAGCTGCTACACAACATATAACACTCCTAATACATCGATCTCAGCCTTCAAAACCAGTTTATGCCACTGGACAGGACCAACTCTTCTTTTTAATTTGTTTATTTTATAGGATGCTATTAAACATCGCCCAGCGGATCACAACTCATACCCCTATATTCTTACCCTTCAAGAGCAGTTAAGCTCTAGCAGTGCTAACGCAGAGGCACGACAGGCCAGCACATTTAATTCACTAAGAGATATTGCCATTTTGTTCTTCTTTGTGCAATCAGCCACTCCCTGGAATGGCATATTGGTGCAAGCGTTTGTTGGAATGGTGAGTACTTCTGGTGGGTCCTTACAACCAGCATAAATCACCTCCACAGCCATCACTGCAATTCACCACTGGTTGAGTAGATATTTAACAAGAAATATAGCACTAATATTCTGGCAGCAAATGAATAAACTATAATGGTGAAGCTCCAAATAGTTGAGAATTATGTTGGTTCATAAACTAAGAAAACTGCTACCCTCTCTCTGATCCCCATCAAGCCCTAATTACTTCCACACATAACAGTGTGATGCAGAATGATGCAACAGGAGCTCTGTTCCACCAGAGTGTAATTTGTTAGCTGTAGGAAAAAAATATCTGCATGTTCCCACAAAGGTTCATCTCCCACATGAACACAAATTAACACAGAAACATCTCTTAATTTCCTAAGAGTTTGTAGAATACCATCCATCGGTCCTTCAGTAACCTGATGCAGAACACCATCCTCCACTTTTTACTGTATTTAGGGTTTTTTGGGGGGAGAGAGTGGGTTGTTTTTAACAAAAAGTTTCTCATCTTACGAAAATCAATGCCCTAGTACGAGTGTGAGGTCACTTGGCATATAACGAAAATGCATTGTACGCAGGTGAAATGAGGTAAATGGCTCGAGACACATCAGGCTGGGACCATGATATCACCAGACTCGGGTTGAACGAGGTCAGACAAGACAAAAACCTGGACGATGCCCTCAGGAAGCAGCAGATGGTGGAGAAAGTGGAGAAAGGCGGGTGAGGGGGTATTGTATTCCTCTTTCATGACCACCAAGGCTGTCCCTCCACCAGCAGCAACTCATGGACAAGCTCTGTGTGTCCCAGCAGTAGAAGCCCCGGAGCCTTTTAACAGGATCCAGCATAAGGCTTGAAGTCCAGGATTCATTTGGATAATAATTACAATCTGTCTTCCTAACCTCTCCCCACTGATTCATTTAATGAATTGTTCTTCATTACCCTTGATGAACACCCTATCGAGTAGCAGCACAGCTCTGTCTCAAGCCCAGCTGCAGATCTGGGACTGACAATGGCAATATTACTGTATGGTCCTGCCAAAAATACCTCCAGAATGTCCCACAGGAGCCCATGGATCCCCCCAGCACTCATCCACGTGAAGATACTCACGTAAGTGCCATGGATCCTTACTAAAGAGACAAAACATTTGGACTTTAAATGTCCGTGTCAAACACAAACTCCTCCAGCTAAGGATATCATGTACCAAATGAGTTCTCCAGAAAATGCCGATTGACCATCTTCAGACCCCCCATGCATCTTAACACCATCAAGCAGCACCCCAAAGCCAGAATAGGGATGGGGAAATGCTCGTGAGCTGGTCCATCCTGGTCACCCAGGGTGAGATTGGCTGGAGACTCCTCAGCCATGGCCTTCATGGAACACCTGTCCTATGAAGAAAGGCTGAGAGAGTTGGGGCTGTTCAGCCTGGAGAAAAGAAGGCTCCGGGGAGACCTCAATGCAGCTTTCAGTACTTGAAAGAGGCCTGTAAGAAAGATGGGGACAGAGTTCTGAGCAGGGCCTGTAGTGACAGGACAAGGGGAGATGGTTTTAAACTAAAAGAGGGGAGATTTTGACTGGATAGAAGGAAAAAATTTTTTGAAATGAGAGTGGCGAGACCCTGGCCCAGGTTTCCCAGAGAGGTGGTAGAAGCCCCATCCCTGGAAACATTCCAGGTCAGGTTGGATGGGGCTTTGAGCAACCTGGTCTGGTTGAAGATGTCCCTGCTCACTGCAGGGGGCTGGAGTAGATGACTCTGAAAGGTCCTTTCCCACCCAAACCAGTCTGTGATTCAGACCCTCCACAACCCTCCTGAGATACTGAGAACCTGCACAATGGTTCCTCCCCAGCCAACACCATTAGTATTTGCTCCCCACTATAAAATTGTTCTGTCTAGAGCTTTCTAGGCCATTCCCTGCCTAGAAAGCCCAGCCCTTCCGCAGAGCTGGTGAGGGAAGGAGGAATCAGCCTCATGAAAAGGACAAACAGCTTCAAATACTCCCAGTGGGACAACTTAATCTCATGCCTTTTCCGAAGGAAAAGCAGCAACCGCTCCCTCGTCCTTAGGCAGAGGAGTTAAGTACTAAACGTCGGACTGAAAACAGCATTTCTCTGTAGCCAGCAAAGCTTAAAACCCCGGGAGGTTTTTATTACTCACAGCCTTGAGTGTTACAACTTCTGCCTGAAGTGAAATATTTGGGGCACAAGAAAAAGCAAAACCGATCTCCACCCAGCCCAGGACTTGGGGTGGAGCTCAAGACCAGCCTGGCCACCACAGTCACTGTGAAGCAGCCACGGCCACGTGGTTGGGTGATGGTTTTATGTCCCTTGAACACCAAAGGATGTGCACTGCAGGTTTTTGCTGGCATAGAACCAAGCCATGATTCAGAGCACCACCATTTAGGCTCTTAAACTTTCTCTACAGTCAATTGAAAAAGATATTTCCATAATGCATTTCCAGGCACTTTAGTCAAGAGATGCTCAAAAGTTAGTACAAAGCATTCTTTTTGACTTTCTTGTGATGGTTACATCATTTGGAAGAATGAACTTTGGAGAGGTTTGCCTGCATGGTGTTTTTCTTCTTTCACCTGTTAGCTGCACACAGACCTCCCAGTAACATCCCAGTGCTCTCCAGAGCAGAAAATCCCACCAAGCAAAGCTGTTCTCCATCGCTCGTGCACGCACAACCGTGCCCCATCACTTGGGCACGTGCCATCAGCGTGGTGGTGAGGCTCATCTCAAGGACTCCCTTTGGGTGCGTGAAGCAGGCAGGACATCATGTTTTTCACCTCCTGCGGGGAAAAGGCAGGTGGTGTACAGGTAAAATAGGGCTACCAGCAGTGCCTGACTCCACAGGAGCATGTGAGGACACCTGCATTCATGCCTGCGAGGTGCTTGGAGATTCTGGTACTACGAGAAGCACAGACATCGTAACCATATTTATACCACCCCGTGCCAAACGCAGACAGTGGGAGTTTCGCTACAGATGGGAGTGAGCTGAATCAGGCTTGTAATGAGGGAAAACGCCATCGCTTTCACACACCATGGATGCAACCGTGAGATGATCTCCAAGTATCAGCTCCCAGGAGGTGGCTGCTGCGCTCAGAGGGCAACTGGTGGACCAGAGCCCTCTCCATGCTCACTCCCATGACACATCTGATCCCATCATACTCCACCTCTCTGCTCCCTACCACGCAGATGTGTTATGGTAACACAGAATTTCATGATCTGAAATTGCACAAATGAAGCAGCGTTACCTACAGGAAGATGTTGGTAGGTCTATCTCCAGCTGGAACTAAATGATTCCCAATGACACCTGCAGAACAAACAGTGCCCTTGCAGCAGGGAAAATACGAAAATAAAGAGCTAAAGCAAAAGCAAATAGGTTTTATTCCACCCAAATTCAAGCCTCTGCAGTAAAATGCAGACCCAAATCCTTTTACTGAGACTCCTGCAACCAGTGGAGAAAGGTAAAGCAGGGAGGGACACACCTATGGAGGGGTATGTATAGAGGTACAGATAGATAAAAACTGAGATAAAGTTTGTTTTAAGCCCAAGGCTGATGACAGACAGGATTCATTGCACCCAAACATCAATTTTCCCAGTACAGATCCATCCATTCAAACCACACGGGACAAGAGCAGCCCAGTTCTACGCAGCCACTGCCTTATAGTAAGGTATAAAAAATCCTGTGCTTGAAATCTAGAGTGAATTGACTGCAAAAAAGAGAATGAGTAACCACAGCCCCTTCTCGCTTAGTCGACTGTCTATAAGAAGTCAAATCTTTTTGCTATTTTTCCCCATTTTTAGCTAGGCAGAGTAGCACAGCTAGGGCAGCAGCAGCTCTGCTTTCTGGCCCGTGTTTCAGTTACAAACACTCACCCAGGGATGTAACTGCAGTTTTATATCATCATCATCATCACTGAGGACATGACAAGCTGAACTTTCTGATTCCAGGGTAAATTGGTACCAACAGGAAGGGAAAAAAAAAATATATTGTAAAAACAGAAATGCTTGTAAACAGGGCAGATCAGACCTCAAAATCACTGAGTGGCAGTAAACCAGGCATGATAGGTTGGTACTTTTACAGTCACTTTTTAGAGCAGAGGAGGGCTGGGGGAGAGGAGGGGTCCTGTGCAGCCAGAGTTCCAGCCAGGACAGCAGCAGGGCAAAGATGATGCTCTCGGGAAATCCACTTGACTCCTACTGGGTTAATAGAAATCATTCCTGGTATCTCTGTGAGGGATTCAATCAGATGTGGACCAGTTAGAATGAGTCCAGAGGAGGCCACCAGGATGATGCGAGGGCTGGAGCAGCTCTGCTGTGAGGACAGGCTGAGAGAGTTGGGGCTGTTCAGCCTGGAGAAGAGAAGGCTCCGGGGAGATCTTACAGTGGCCTCCCAGTACCTGAAGGGACCTACAAGAAAGCTGGGGAAGGACTTTTTATAAGGGGAGTTAATGACAGAACAAGGGGAAATAGCTCTAAACTGGAAGAGGGGAGGTTTAGATTACATATTAGGAAGAAATTGTTTGTTGTGAGGGTGGTGAGACAGTGTCCCAGGTTGCCCAAGGAAGCTGTGGCTGGTCCTCCCTGGAAGGGTTCTCGGCCCGGCTGGATGAGGCTTTGAGCAACCTGGTCTAGTGGAAGGTGTCCCTGCTGCTGGCAGGGGGGTTGGGACTGGATGAGCTTTAAGGTCCCTTCCAACCCAAACCAGTCTGGGGTTCTATGACCATGGAGGACATGCACTGATATAACCAGTCAAGAAGCAACAGCCGGGCTCTGCTGTTCACCACAAACACACACGGATGTTTGCTGCAGGACAGCTTTTTGGAGACAGCCCTGGAAATTTTGAAGTACTGAGGCCTGAACAATAGGCCATGAATCAAAGTTGACCTCTAGATGAACCTCAAAACCAAACGTTATTTAACATTAATATCTGATCATTAGCGAAATATGTGTAATCATTGGCAAAACACGGAGTATAGAGGAAGTGTCCTGAGAATGTATTTATCTTTTCTCGTTTAAAGGTATGTTGTCAAGGCCGTGAAACCTTTGTAGAACCTTTCCAGGTGTCCGGCCTTGTTTGGAAGTATGTGGTCAAAGCTAAATAGATAAAGAAACTCCCTTGGTTCCTTCTTGAGCCCTGGTCAGGCTTTGGGTGGAATCCAAAAGGAGAATGCTACCAAACCAGGAGCTTCCTGGATGCATCCCAGATCCTGGCCACAGCCGGGATGTGCCTGAGTGAAGTGAAGCCAACCCACCTGATGTTATCATGCCTTTCTCTACATAATTTGTTTGTGAGATGGTACAAAAGCAGGACCCTCTCACAGTGAAGATGAAGACCTCACCTGCGAGTGGACGCACCGTGTGGGACTTCCCAATTGCTGGGAAAGGTTCTCCAAAGCCTTTGCTGTGACGGGGCTCCCCAGCTGATGCACAGATCTGGATGATGAGCAGTATTGGCAATTGGTGATGGAACTTTCTTAATTACTACAGTTAACTTGTGTAATAATGATTAGGTGCATTACCCTGCTTATCTTTGTACCTTGCTTATTCTTTTTTTTCCCTGCTTTGAACTAAACTAAAGTAAGTTTGTTCTGTTTTCAAGTTGGTGTCCGTGTCCTTTTTGCTAACCCCGTCAATTGGCAAAACAATGAAAAGGACTGGAATGTTTTCCAGGGGAAATTAGAAGAAAAAAAAAAAAATAACAGAGCAATGAAATTATTTTGTAATCTCCATTCCCAAACCTCACAGTTTGTACCTGATCCACAGCCTCTGCAGCCAAACTCTGTTAGTATCCTTTGGCTAAAGGATTAACCTTAGTTAACCTTTTAATTTAAATTACTGCTGAAGTAGCCGATTCAGCAAGAGATTTTATAGCTGCTATTTATTATTTGTACAGCCACAGCTCCAAGCAGCCTCTTGCCATTCCAGAAAGGCAGTGGGACACAGAACCCCTTGGTGCAGAGCTGGTGCTATGAGTTACACGGGGGATTTTAGGAACAACCTCCAAACTAATCAATCAAAGCCCCAGGACTGGCCACACGCAGTGAAACCCCAGCTCTTGTCATGAGCTGGGGGATGTTAAAGGATTTGCTCTACACACCCCTCAGCTGAGCAGAAGCAACTTGGTATTTAGTGCAAGAGATGAAGCACCGGCCAGGCAGGAGCATCTCCTCCGCGGCTGCATCCGCCTTCCAGGGCGGGGGGCAATCCTGCTCCATCACTGATGATGGATGAAAATCCAGTTACTCCAAAGGCAAGAGGTTTTTTTTTATCCCTTAACTCTTTATTCGACTCAAACACCTTCCTAAGAGATCCTGATACATGTGGAATTTCAGGTTAATTATTATAATGACACTCCTGATCCCGCAGAGGGTGCGGCGTTGCCCGAGGATGTCCCCAAACCCCAGGACAGGGACAATTCGCTTTGTAAATGCGAGTGTGAAATGCATCAAGGCAAGAGAAAGAAAGAGAGATCCCTTCATTACAGCAAAGACACAGTATAACCGGACACAGGGGAGTTGGGCAGCTCATCTGCAGCCCTCCTTAAAACCAACACTTGGTTATTTTTGGCAGAGACCTCCAAAAAGAGTCTATTTACGGTCTACTACAGTCTAAAGCCTATTTACTCACTACCAGTTAGGTATCCACCAGTCCCTTTTTCACTTTTTTAAAGCACATTTCATACTTGATGAGGACTCAAAGCTCTTTATGGGCAAAATATAATTTCCCAGATCATCCTGGATTTTTTTTTCTTTAAAAAAATATATAGATATAGATACATTCCAACTATGCACCGCCTGCTACTTAGTGCAAATAAAACACAGACCTGACAGTCTGAACTAGAGACAGACCTCAAGCTGTAGGAGGTAAAAAAAAGTGCAATTAAATTTTTGTTTGATACACATCAACCACTGCTTGGCTCTCTGGAGCATCCTTGAGCCAGAGATCTGGTACCTGGAGCTGAGCACACGTGAAAACGAAGCCAATGTGGCCCATCTCAGAGCTTTCAGTTGCTTCTAGTTTGTAATAACCTCAGAAGATATTAATAAACCAGGCAAATAAGTTTATTCAGCACACACAGCGTGGTTTTAAAATAGAAAAATATCCTTTTAATTAGTTTGCCTAGTGTGTATTTATAAATCTATATATCTATATGCATCTCCACCAGAACCTGCCAGCCCCTGAACATGCTGTGCTGCCTCTTCCAGCTTCGAGGCTAAGATGAGGGTCTTACCCGCACCACAAAGACCCTTTTGGCACCAAGTGCCAAATCCTTGGTCCAAATTACCTGTCCCCCATCCAAACTACACAGTTTGGTATCCAAGCACCTATAGAGAGACTTCTCTTTGTAATATAAGGGTAGAAGCACATTGTCTCTGGCCAACCCTATGCTGGGATGGAAGAGCATTTGTCCGACAAAACCCACTGCCCTGCTGTAAAAGCCACTGGCTGCTGCAGCAGAAGCAGGAGATTGCAATAATGCAAAATTTCGAGAACCTGCACTCAAGACAAATCTATATTTTTATTTTTCAGCACTCCCTGGGACGCCGCTTGACAGCATCGCTTTGCCCTCGCTCCCGTTTGCTGCAGTGGCATTTCACAGTGCAGCAACCAAAGTTGCTCTTGCGGAAGCCCAAATGCCACCAGTGATGGGAACATCCTCTGATCCAAATGTAAACGACCCTAAAAGCACAATGCAAAGTTTTCCAGAAGCAACTACATCAAATGTCTTTACACCTCTTCTCTTTTTGCCTTTTGTTTTATATTTTATGCAATCTTCCTGCCCTCCTAACTAATAAAAGCACCAGAAAAAAAAAAAAAAACAAACTTTCTCAAGGAGAAAATTCCCCTGTAAAAAAACCCAGCACCAAAATCCCTGAACCCTCAGCATGTGCACTCCAGTCAGGCTCTGAAATTCCAGATACCATGACTCCCTTAACAGCTTTCCCCTGCTCTTATTTTATGGTTGGCTTTGCAGGAGTAAGCCCTACAGTAATCACGAACCAAATTCAACTCTAAAAATGTAAAAACCAGCTGTTCGGAAATGTAAAAAGCTTTATTTTGCAATTAATTTGACACTAGCTCCTAAAAGGCTTGGCTCTTTAGCACTCCATTTGAGCGTCTCACCAAATAAAGATTTTCCTTCTCTCCATTTCAAGGAATTGATTTGATGGAATTTCTATTCCTGGCGATATCCGGCACATCCAGCACGTCAACGCACGCAGCTCTATTTGCTTAGCGGCACCAATGAGAAAAACTATTTCATAAATTTCTTCAAGTGGACTTTGGTGGTATTTTTACACCAAACCTACTGATAAAAAGGGGATTTTAGGCTGAGTCGTGTGATTCCCATGGAGGAAAACCAGGAGTTGGTGCACAGCAGCATCCTGCAGGCAGGAGAGGGGCTGGGAGCTGCATAGATGCTGCGTAGGGTTGGAGATGTTGTGGTGGGTGAGGATGATGCAGGGATTGTGGTGGCCAGCACGCTGGGGATGCAGAATCACAGAGTGGTGGGGTTGGAAGGGACCTCAGGAGATCATCCAGTCCAACCCCCTGCCAAAGCAGGTGTCCTACACCGGGTTGCACAGTAAAGTGTCCAGGTGGGTTTGGAACATCTCCAGAGATGGAGACTCCACACCCTCTCTGGGCAGCCTGTTCCAGGGCTCTGACACCCTCACAGTGAAGAATTTTTTCCTCATGTTTAAGTGGAACCTCCTGTGTTCCAGTTTGTGCCCATTGCCCCTTGTCCTGTCACTGGCCAACACTGAAAAGAGTCTGGCCCCATCCTGGCTGCAGCAAGGGACCTGCCTGCAGAAGCATCCAAACGGGGAGCATCCAAATGAGCTCGGCTGCAGCAGAAACTCTTTTTGCAGCCAAAACAGGCTGTGTTTGAAACGAGGGCACCAAGGGATGTTGTGCTTGGAAGTAAAGAGCTACTGCATGACCCAGACACCAGATTGATTAATTAAATGACATGGATGGAGAACTGTCTCTGGGGAAACAATAGGAAACTCTCAAAATGCAACTTCAAGAGAAAAGCTTATGAACATACTGCGACTGGCAAAGTGAACCCACGCAAGTCTCTGGAGGCACATGCTCTGCCTCAACAAGCCAGGAAAAACAAGAGGAAAAAAAAAATGAGCATCATCAACATGACCAAACCCAAGAGCCCCCAGCCCTAGAACATTCCCTTGGGTGCTTTGGCAGAGGAGAGATGGAGCATTTCCTACCACAAACGACTTTTATCCTTCCAAAACCATTCGTTGTTATAGGTCCATATATTCACAGTTCTCTGCAGAGCCTCCTTACACCCCATCAACGTTCTAACCTCACCAGGAAGTACGTGACAATTTCATCAAGGTTCTGCATTGTTAATACCATCACTTCTCCTTTATTTCCCCTGAATTTGCTACCCTGCAGCTGCCCTCAGCAGTCCCTCAGCTGTGGGCGAGCAGACACAGTCTCGCCACCACCATCCTTCACAGTGAAATAAGAAATACCAAAGAATTTCTGGAAGCTCTCTGCACTTTCACATCTCCCTGGTGATTTCTTAAAAGCATTGCTGGATCCTAGAAAGCCTCACCCACTCTGCTGAGGACTTTTGCAGCTACTTGTTCCCAATCAAGTCAGCTAGACAGAGTCAGCCTTGGAGAGACTATTTCTCTGAACTAACTTAGCCTGAGCTGGAGCATTTTAGGATCACGGCAAATTTCACAGCTGAACTGTCTGAGACACCACATCAATAGAAAAAGCAGTGAAGGGAGTCAGGGGATGAAAAAAATAACCAATATGGGAGAGCAGGGAGGGTTTCTTTGCACGGAGATGGTCCTACATGGATGGAAAAGGCTCTTTTTCCTTTCTTAGCTTTGGCTGCCAGAAGGCAAAACAGCAGCTCATCCTGGAAGACCATTTTGTGATGTTTTCATGATCGCTTGCCCTGCTTCTGCCCTCACCCTTATTGAGGGTAATCCCTTTCTCCACACTTAGATCTACCCTAGTAAGAAACAGAGGCTCAAACTGACTCTGCTATGGGACTGATGCTCCAACGTGAGCTGGATGCTGACTCCTGGGGCAGGGACCATCCCCATGCACCTCTTTCTCCACTATTGTGGTCCAAGGCCGGGCCTGGAGCTATAGTCTCATGAAGCAAAATCAACAAGTCCTGCAACCCTAAGCCTGATGACTGCTGTGGTTTCCATCACAGATAAACCCTACCTCCCAGTCTTTTGGGTTTCATCAAGAGGGAACACACCAAGCATCTTCTGTGCTGTGTGAGGCAGTGTAGCATTGCAGACAGACGAGGATCGCGGGGGGAATACATGCTCCTCACTTTCCATAGTCTTCCTGGATCTCAACACCTTATCGGGTCTTAGCCACCCTGTCTCATACCCTCTGAGAAGGGGTTTAGCTCCTACTCCAGCTGGGTGCCTTTAGGAGATAAGCTGCTCCATATACAATATAGGTGTACAGATATTTACCTCAAACACAACAGTTATGGGAACCATTCACCAAGAAGGTCTGAACTAACACTAAGGAGGGAAAGGACCAGCTCCAAGGGCAGGAGGATGAGTGTTTCCTTCAGCTACAGCAATAGCAGCTAGAACAAGTCCAGAGGAGGCCACCAGGATGATCTGAGGGCTGGAGCACCTCTCCTATGAGGACAGGCTGAAAGAGTTGGGGCTGTTCAGCCTGGAGAAGGCTCCGGGGAGATCTTATAGCGGCCTCCCAGTACCTGAAGGGGCTACAAGAAAGCTGGGGAAGGACTTTTCATAAGGGCAGTTAATGACAGAACAAGGGGAAATGGGTTTAAGCTGAAAGAGGGGAGGTTTAGATGAGATATTAGGAAGAAGTTCTTCACTGTGAGGGTGGTGAGACACTGGAACAGGTTGCCCAAGGAAGTTGTGGATGCCCCCTCCCTGGAAGTGTTGAAGGCCAGGCTGGATGAAGCTTTGAGCAACCTGGTCTAGTGGAAGGTGTCCCTGCTGATGGCAGGGGGGGTGGAACTAGATGATCTTTAGGGTCCCTTCCAATCCAAACCATTCTATGAATACGAGCCAGAAGAAACTCAACAGAGATGGATTATCAGAAACGAAACCCAAATGAGACCTGCCCTGACTACTCAACCAGTGAGGAAATGCCCCTTGTTCCTACCAAGAGCCATCTTCAGAGAACAGCAATTATTAGTCAATTAAAAGCAAAGCAGTATTAGGTGAGAGCAGCCGTAGCTGTCTGAAATGCTAAAAGCTTCTGTAAAGCAACATAATAACTCAGGTCATTATTCTCTCCATACTTTAGAATTTTGTTAGTCATCACATCAGGTTATTTCCCTTTGCTCCTGGGCTACTTGGCTGCCCTGCAAAGCCGTGTTATTCACAATGTATTTTATTATCAGCAAAGCAGGGGTTGACGGCTCGACAGCTTATTGTTTGTTAATGGAGTAACAGACCTGGCTGGCGCAGAAACAAATTACAAATTGCAGAGGCAACCGGCTCACCCCACACAAAGAAACCTGGACCAGACACGAGCAGGACTAAACAAATCCCTCCAACCTTCTCCTGCTGACTTGTGCTGGGATGAGCCTGGGTCAAATCCACAAAGGGCTGAAATTGTAACCGAAGCGGGGAAGTGAGCACAGATTTCTCTCCTGAACTTGAAGGCTCCATGTTGGGGTTATTGGTTTGGTTGGATATTAGGAAAAAGTTCATCAATATGAGGATGGTGGATCATTGGAACAGGTTGCCCAGAGAGGTAGTGGAGGCCCCATCCCTGGGGATGTTCAGGGTCGGGCTTGATGGGGCTCTGAGCAACCTGCTCTAGTGAAGATGTCCATGCTCACTGCAGATGACCTCTGAGGGTCCCTTCCAACCCAAACCATTCTGTGATTCTATGATTACTGTTTGCCAATCTGAAGGATCTGGCAGAGTGCAGTTGGCTTTTGTTAAGGATCCTCTGCCCAGAGAGGTGTTAAAGCTGAGCCTAAAGATGGTCCTGATGGGAGGTGAAGCAGCAGGTTGTGTGCTCCTGTTGGGTTTCATCACAGAAAGTCATGGAAGAAAAGAAGTTTGGGCATCTCAGAAGATGGGTGTGATAAGGTGACCACCCAGGGAAGAAAAAACCTGAAGAATTCTCAGGTTTTACTAGAAGCCATGGAAGTAGAACGGTTCAAGAAGCAAATGCAAACTATTTTAAATTTCTACATCACCAAAAGCAACAGGGTCAGCAATACCACTGTAAGCAAGTCCATACTTTAGGGACATGACGCACATTAATGTCAAACCCATCTCAATTAAGCAGCTGAACTGACCTACGCTTGGAAATTACACACACAATTTAATTTAACACAGGATACAACACAGACCTGGCTCAAACGATGTTTGCTTCTCCATAATTTCTTTTGCCTGAAAAAAGAAAAAAGAAGAAAGAAACATCTGGTTTTGACTAAAAAAAAGGGAAAATAAAATGGAGAACTCCAGTCTACAACATCGAGACCTTAGCTCCAAAGACTCAGACTGTCAGTGTCTGCTACAATGCAATAAACCAAAAGCAAAACACAAGCAGAGATCAACCACCTGGAGTTGAACTTGGGAGTGAATAAATCAGACAACAACCACGAGTGTTTGCAGAGCAGAAGGTGACATCAGAAGGGACATCAAGACACTGGCTGCTCCAGCGCAGACATGGAGAGGGTGGCAGTTTGCAGAGCAGTGAGCTGTTAGCATGAGACAGGGCATGCAGAAAACTGCAATATGCCAAAAAAGCAAGATGTTCTCTGAACCTTTTATTTCAGGAGCCTGGAGGGTTGTGTGCTTTGGTCCCCAGGAATGGTTTTGAGCTGTATGTGACACCTCTGCTGTGCCAGCTCTGGGATCAGGGATGGCCTGGGAGTTCTATAAAATTCTCCTGTCCTGATCGGTGGAGTTACTGCTGGACCATGAGGGTTCACTGGTGGTCCACGACCATCTGCTTTGGAAGGAGATCCCAGGATGAGGTATGGCACTGGCTGGGAGGCACTGGCATGTCCCTGCCCAGTCTCCTAGTGATGCTGGGGACAGACCTGCTTTGAAAAGCTCCTTTGCCCATGAACAAGACAAACCACAGACAATCCCCCAGCACAAACCCACTTCACACTTGGGAGATTTTTTTTTTAAAAAAGGTTCTTAGTTTGAAGACTTTCTGTCCAGGAAGTTTTATTTCGGATTTCTTTTTAATTAATGCCAGGCAGTGCTCACTGCCAGAGGGCTGCAGTGGTGGCACCTCTGCCTCCCCGATCAGGATGCCCGCGCTGTACCGCTCTCTTTTATGTCACTATTACATTACCCATCATTTCATGACATTTATGAGCTCAGATGGATCCCATCAGCTAATCAGTGTTAACGGCTACCTGGTCTGTCTTATCCGGGTCAATGGATTTTGAGGAAAGCAGATTGATGTTTAAAGACCTCCAGGTTTAATAAGTCTTTTAATGATCCTCAGATGCATGTAGTGGATGTAACGGAATCACAGAATGGTGGGGTTTGAAGGGAACTCAGGAGATCACCCAGTCCAACCCCCCTGCCAAAACAGGTCCATTTAGAGCAGGTTGCACAGGATCCAGGTGGGTTTGAACATCTTCAGAGAAGGAGACTCCACAACCTCTCTGAGTAGCCTGTCCCACGGCTCCAGCACCCTCACAGTAAAGAAGTTTTCCTCATCTTCAGATGGATATGCATGCACTGGCTCAAGGAGTTCATTTTGTTGTGATCAACTACTGCTAAGAGCTGCCTTTGGGGTCCATCTCCCTGAGTCTCCACTTGGTTCCACAGCAGCCAGTGGCCACCACTCTCCCTTGCAGCCAGTGGCCATATGAAATGATTCTTTTTATCCAGAAACAAGAACCAGAAGAAAGAAAAACATGGTAAGCCCCTCTGGGTAAGGTTTCTAGGTGCTTTACACATCTTGAAGAGCGATGGGGGTTAGACATGAAGAAGGCAATTAATCTCACTTAATGTTACCCGTCAGCAACGTGCCAGGTACAGCAGATGCTGCAAGGACACAAGGCTCCATTCCCTTCCACGTGCAGGATAAACTGAATTATGCCCATGTGGGACTAACTCTTCTTGCTAATGACGAGTGAAACCTGTGGCTCAGATATCCCCTCCCTGCACGCTCCAAACACCCCAGGAGCATCACTTTGCTTTTATCCAATTTAGCGCTAAAAAAATTTGAAAATTCCTTGTAGATGTTAAAAATCTTCCCTGAGGACTCAGCAGGGATCTGGGGCTCCTGCTGTGACGATTCCTTTGGTGCACAGTGATGCTCCACACCCCTTTCCACTGCCCTGCACCTAAATCAATCCCCCCAGAGCTGTGCCGTGGGTGGGTACGATGGAGCCAGATCCTCCTGCACATCTTTTCTCTGCCAACTTGTTTTCACCAGCACTAGAAATGAGTCACCTGCTTTGGAACTTGTTGCTTATTTTAATTTCAGCTCCTGAGCTAAAGCCCAACCACCCGCTGCCCACACGTTCAAACACAACCAAGTTAATTCAGAAAGATAATGTCCCCAGCTCCCCAGATGCATTGATTGGTAGTTACTTAGGAAGTGATTTTTGTAAATTGTGACCATGCAATGAGTGCAGCAGCAGTACCAGGGAATGGGAAAAATGGCCAGGTTGCTTTTGCTTCAGAGCACAGGGAATTAATTTATCATCCGTACAAGGAAATACCACAGCTGGGGTGCAACTGTGCTCCTAAAGGAGCATATGAGATGCAGGAAAGCCTTGCCTGCACCTAACAAACCACATATGAGAGCTCTGTTATATCTGTTACTGCTATTAGAGCTCATAAAAAAAGATCTATGTAGTAGTATCATAGAATCACAGGTTTGGGTGGGAAGGGACCTTTCAAGATCATCCAGTCCAACCCCCTGCAATGACAGGGACATCTTCAACCAGATCAGGTTGCTCAGAGCCCCGTCCAACCTGACCTGGAATGTTTCCAGGGATGGGGCTTCTACCACCTCTCTGGGCAACCTGGGCCAGTGTCTCACCATCCTCATTGTGAAAAATTTCTTCCTTTTATCCAATCTAAATCTCCCCTCTTTTAGTTTAAAACCATCTCCCCTCGTCCTGTCACTACAGGACCTGCTCAAAAGTCTGTTCCCATCTTTCTTACAGGCCCCTTCAAGTATTGAAGGTGCAATAAGGTCTCCCCAGAGCCTTCTCTTCTCCAGGATGAACAGCCCCAACTCTCTCAGCCTGTCCTCACAGCAGAGCTGCTCCAGCCCTCGCATGATTTTTGTGGCCAAGAAGAGTTTTAGCTCATGAAAAGCAACCTTAGAAGTTGAATCCAATTGACACAAAGACCATTAACACCACTCTGATGAGCCTAAACACCATGAGACTGCCATCCCTCTCCATGCTCTGCCACAGACTCCCTGTGGGATCTCAATCATGTCTCTTATCTTACATGAGCCTCATCACACCAGTGAACCTCTGCAAGCACCCACGTGCCTGCTGCTCTCATGCTGTAACTCAGCGCACCCTATTCCCATCTGCTACTGCGTGGATGTCCACAGAACAAAACTCTAATCCCAAATCCCTTCTGAATGAATGCTATAAATAAATCGACCACAAGCACTGACCAAATCCATTTCCACACATCACTTGTGCTCGCTGTGGTGTGAGCAATGCTTCCTGCCGTACAGCCGCTCTGCATGGCACCCTACCAGAAGCTGGGGAGGTATCACCCCACAGCAGCCAGGCAAGCTTCAGAGATAATAAATCCATCCCTGAAGGAAAGGGACTGTGTGGCTGTGGGGGAAAGAAACTGGATGGGTGTGAAGGCAGCTTGCAAGGATGCAGGGCTCACCACTGCGATCCAGCAAGGTCCTTCTGACGGTGTTTAAAAGTAAACAGGGTTTTAGTTCAAGACTGAGGTTGGTAGGTTCTACAGAAGCAATTAAGAAAAGCTCCCACACCCTAAAGCCAAAACTGAGCTGGAAATAACTGGAAAATTAGAAACCACAAAGATTATAACACTACCTGGGGACAGGGGAGTCGGGTTTTAAAGAGACTGAAGGATGGACCCCGGTGTAGGGTGGCTAAACTCCCCAAACCAACTCCTAATCCCACCCCAGGATTAGCAGCCGGTGACAGCATCAGATCTGAAAAAAAGCAGCTTTTATGCTCAACTCTTTGCCAAATCCTCCCAAAATCTATATTAACTGCCCTGGCCCGTGGTGGCTTTCAGAAGGAACGCGCTGGCTTCATCCCGAGACTTGGCACAGACTTGTCTGGATGAGCACACTGCATCAGCCGGCAAAACAGCAAAGGGAATTTAAAATGGATTGATAAAGTGCATTAACCTCGGAGTGAACCATCCCTTCCAGTCCTGCCGTGGCCAGATTTGGCTTTGAATTTTAACTCAACAAGGTTAAAGCCTCTAATTCCGGAGAACCATCTCGCAAAGAGCTTTAATGTGCTCTAATGAGCTTCTCTGAATCCTAACATAATTTTCCACTTGTGGCATAAACTAAAACATTGAAATCATAATAAAGCATGAAATTAGCCTGTGGATGGGCAGAGAATATGGTGCAAAAAATGAAGCTTATTATTATTATTATCTTGAGTTGTCAACAGTACCTGCAAAATACCCACTACAAGGGGCTGATGCCCATGCCCAGCTGTGGGCACATGTCCTAGGTCTCCTCTAACCGGGCCAGCACAACATAGGGGCTCTGCAACATCTCTGTATTTAATCTCCAGTTTAAACACAGTAACAAGGAAAATGCAGAGAAATGTAGATCCTCAGCCAAAAGACGTGAACCCATGAAGGCAGCAAGAAGAAATATCATGGGCCAGCATCTCCCCAGCCTCACCGGAGAGCTGCTGCACACCACTTGGGAAATGGAAAGCACTGCTGGGCAAAGCAGATGCTCTGACAGCTTCTGTAGCAGAGGAACAAGCTGACCAAGCATCCAGGGCTATAAAGACAGAGATAATATTTAATCAAGCCCAGCTACTACATAGGTTTCAGTATGAAATTTTCTATACAGCCTTCTTCTCGCCCTCTCCAAGTCCCTGAAAGGAGGGTGGAGAAAGGTGGGGGTGGGTCTGTTCAACCAAGGCCCAAGGGACAGGACAAGAGGAAATGGCCTCCAGTTGTGCCCAGGGCAGTTGAGATGGGATGTGAGGAAGAATTTCTTCACTGAAAGAGTTCTGAGGCATTGGAAGGGGTTGCCCAGGGCAGTGGTGGAGTCCCCATCCCTGGAGGGATTGAAGAGTCGTGTAGACACAGTGCTGAGGGACATGGGTTAGTCGGGGACTAGTCAGTGTTGGGTTCGTGGTTGGACTCGATGGTCTTAAAGGTCTTTTCCAATCCAGGCCATTCTGGGACTCTGTGATTCTTCGTGCACTGTATGGAGAGAATCACGTTGCAAACCAACCTGCAGGTAAATCCAGCCAAATCCGATCCCAATTAAAAAGAGCTCAAAAAGAGCTTGACGATGGAAGCGCAGGCAGAGGGCTATTTATCAGGGGGCAGCAGGATTTTCATTACCTGCTCGCAGCAGGAAAACCTGTAAGCGGAGCTGGAAGGAGATGTATTAACGAGGAGGACAATGGTGTGACAGACACACGTGCTTTGCTCTTAGTCACCCCGAACCAAGGACACAGGCTATAAATTGGGTAACAAATTGGCAAATGGGATGGAGGTGGGAGGTCACCCCGAGCAGACGTGGGTCAGCGAGGCCCCATTAGCTGTTGGCTTTGCTTATTAATGAGCGGGCTAAGTCTGTCGAGTAGAAATATTAATATCTCCTGTGCCACAGACTGTCTTCGGGATGATCGAGAGCCACACGACAAGCAGGCGTAGAGAAAAAAAAGGCGACAGATTTTTTCCATGAGTAAGTCAAGAAAAATGTGTTTGTGAGGGGGGGGAACAAAAACAACACCACAACACACCAAGCGAGGAACAGCCTCCCCCGCGAGCGGGTAGCGAGTGGAGGAGAGAGGCGCCTGGGGATAAGTGATTTTTCTCCTCAGGACTGCAGGTATCATGGGGAGCTGGAGGAGAAAACCACTGGACACACGTCAGGTCACCTTTGGCTAAAGGAAAGGACTAAGTTTTCCTTCTATTTTCTCATTCTACTAAAAAACCTGAACTCTACGGCCCTTATAGGACAAGGAACTTGCCCAGGTTGACATTTCAGAGCTGTCTCTGAAGGTTGAGAAGCGGCACTGAACATCACTGATTTTCCACGGTGGTTTGCTCTCCTTTGAGGAGAGGAACAGGGAAGGACCTTCAGAGTGGTCCCTGCTACCCATCACCATCACACATCCATCATCTCCCCAGCCGCTGGCACTGCTGTTTGCGTGGGGCCATGGAGGTCGCTCTCCACTCAATCCCTGGTATGAAAAGAGCTCCTGAACTCCTTCTGGAAGCCAAACCCACCTCCCAAGGCAAGGATGGGCCAAGGAACATCATCACATCAACCCAAAACCTCCTGTTCCCATCCATGAATGGGCATGAACTGCCTGTGCCTGGCTGCTGCTTCATGTCTAAGAGATGTTCACCTCCAAGAGATGCAGTTTTATTTAAAGAGCAGATGAGTGACACCAGCAACAGCTCATCCCTCCTGAATTCACACCGTTTCTGCTGACATTGATAAAATCAGCCAAGAGTGACTAAGGGCAGGTGTAGCATCACTCCGACTGCAACGCTGCTGTCTAGACAGCCTACAGTGGTGGCTGTCCCTTCTTGTCACTAATGTGTCTAGCTAGTCACCAAAACAAGTATGGGTTGCATTTGATCTGCAGGTCTTGGACTCCAGCTCCCTTTCCTAATTCTTTTGCAATTTAATCTACTCCTTGGAAGTTTGGTTTTAAAAAGCAGTGCACGGTGATAGCTAAAAAAAATGTCAATTTAGAGACAACACATTTCCAGTTCTTTAGAACAGAAGAACTAAAGGAAGCAGAAGGCAGGGACAAGCCAGTCCCACACAGAAGCAAAGATCAGGGTGCCTAAAAGAAATGCAGCTCTAAGACTCCAGTGAGGATTTTGTGCGAGAAAAGAAAAAAAGAAAAGAAAAAAAATGTCCAAAACTTATTTTGCTTTGCTCCACAATTGCTATAAAGCACCAAGAACCATGCAACTCGCCACTCATATAATGTTTTGTAAAGAGGCAAAGAAAATCCAAATGAAGGTGAACTTCTCCCTTGTCCACACTGGAGTCATGATTCTTGGATCCACACCCCGGCTCCAGCCCTGCGCAAGGCTCGGGAGAGCCGTCCTGCCCGGCAATGCGCTTCCCAACGTGAAAGCAGAAGAGAAACCATTTCTCACTTCCGCAAGCCCTGAGATCCGTCTCAGTCTGCCCCTGCAGAACATCATCTACAGCTCCAGAACAAAGATCACATCATAGGCAACCTGGGGAGCACCCTATGAACCCTCGATTTGAAATTAAAGTCTCCAAGTAGGGTTTTTCCTGAAATTTCACATTTTTTTTCCAATTGTTTGGACAAAATTCAAAGAGGTGGTGATGCAAGAAGTAAGGAGTGGGTGTTTTTTCATGGTGCCACTCCATGCAAGCGAGAACTCCCTTGGGCAAAGGCAATGGCTGAGATGAAAACCCAACCAGACCATCTGGGCAGGCGAAGAGCTCAGCAAGAGCCACTCAGGTGGGGATGGCACCACACACAAGGGCTAAGCACGGGCAAGCGTGTCACACCGGTGGGACACAGTGACAGGGGGACCTTTGTTCTACTGAGGCAAAGTGCAACGTGGAGCAGCCCATGGAAGATAAGAGGCTGGAAACAGAGAGCAGAAGAGCCACTCATCATGAGTTATTTGTACTCACAGCAAAAGAAAGTTACAGAATCACAGACTGGTTTGGGTTGGAAGAGACCTTTCAAGGTCATCTAGTCCAACCCTCTGTAGTGACAAAGACATCAACCAGATCGGGCTGCTCAGTGCCCCATCCAGCTTGACCTGGAATGTTTCCAGGGGTGGGACTTCTTGGATGCTGACCACGTGTTTCAGAGCTTTGAGTGAAGTGCTGTGTCCCAGGCTTTGGCTGTGTGAGACTCTTGCACGGTTGATGTAAATCCAGATGTTCCCTGGACCAATGCTCTCCAGAGGGAGCATTAAACTACCTGGAAGTCATTTAGGGCTGCAGGAGGGTCTAAGGCAGCTGGACTATGGAATTTGAGGCCAGAGAAAGAGTAAGGTGTCACATCACATTTGAAATTAAGATCGAACCTCTGAAAGGGTTATCAGGCTGCCCAGGAAGGTGGTTGAGTCCCCATCCCTGGAGGGATTTAAAAGATGGGTCCATGAGATGCTCAGAGATCTGGTTTAGTAGTGGACAGGTACGGTTGGACTCAATGATTCCAAAGGTCTTTTCCAACTAAATGATCCCATGATTCCATGAACCCCTACAGCTTGCACCTTGCCTTGGCACAGGCACTCGGCACAGGAGCAGCCACCTCCCCAAGGTTTTCTCATGGAAATCCCCAGTACCCAACAGCATCTCAAATAACAAGGTTTACATCTGAAAATCTTGTCATTACCACATCTAAGGAGCTGCTGGGACACACTGCTACACAAACCAAGACTGGCAGGACAGATCTCCCCTCCGGAGGTTCCTGGCAGTATAATTTGCCACCTGAAACAGCTGATTCAGTGTCTCCTTTAAGGACCACAGGCTGGTGCTTTGTGCTGGCAGGCTGGTCACATGGCTCTGCAAGGGTCTTTCTCATTTCAGAGACCGTAGCTGCCTTGTACATTCTGCATTTCATTCAAAATAACATTTATCCTGCCAGTGACATTTATGGATAAACTACAGCTCCCGTAACACCAGAGCAAGGTAAAATCCTCGAGACCGCTGCGCTTCTCTTTGCCTTCCAAGCTAAGCTAGAAATCCTGGTACAGCTAAAGGTAAATAACACGCTTTGTGGGCAAACAAACAAATCATCTGATGAAACATCGCTTCTATTTCTGGGCTCCAGTCCTGGGGAACTGTTTTGCTCCTTGCAGGCTCTGAGAGGAGAGTATCACCAACGCTCTCATTAATCAATTTCTAATTGAAAGCAGACAAAAAAACCAACCCCAAACCTCACATGTAATGAGGAGGTCAGGGAGCCTGGTGGAGATGCACGCTTCCGATTATCTGCTGGGAACAGGAAGGGTGGATTTCATTTTGAGATGTAGACAGAATGCCCTGACAGCTCAATATTATGGATATACTTCTATTGGTGTGGAGTTCAGCGTGGATGCTCGCAGGGTTTGCATTACAAAGAATTCGCCTTCGTAGCATTAATACTTTGGGCTTTGGTGGCCATCCCTACTCATAAGAAGCCATCACACACATCATGGAGTGACCAAAGGCAGCAAGCCAGGCAGATACCCACATAGAATCACAGAATCGTTTTGGTTGGAAAAGACCTTTAAGATCATCAAGTCCAACCATATACCCAGTACTGACAAATCCACCACTAACCCATGTCCCTCAGCACCACATCTACTCATTTTTTAAATCCCTCCAGGGATGGGGACTCCACCACTGCCCTGGGCAGCCTGTTACAATGCTCGACAACCCTTTCGGTGAATAAATTTTTCCTCAGATCCAATCTAAGCCTCCCCTGGTGCAACTTACATCCTATGAGTTCTCCTTCTCATGCTCCCAACATGTCCAGAGTCTGCACCTGAACACAGGTGTATGTTCAAGGACAGTGAGAAGTATCTGTGTGTTGCCATTATAGGAGCAGATACAGAATCCCAGCATGTTGTGAGCTGGAAAGGACCCACCAGGATGATGGAGTCCAACTCCTGTCCCTGCACAGGACAATCCCAACATTCACACCATGTCCCTGAGGGCCTTGGCCAAATGCTGCTGGAATCTTGTCAGGCTTGGTGCCATCAGCACCTCCCTGGGGAGCCTGTTCCAGGGCTCCACCACAACATTGGTACACCTGAAATATTTTCAAGCCAAGCAACAAAAGGCACATGGAGAAAAAAGTTTTCCTGCATAAATCCTGATATTTATTACCTTGGGCTGCGTTTGTACGTGCCCACACAGAGCCCCTTCGAGTCCCTGGTGCTGCCGATGCCCCAGGGGATTTATTTTACAGACCCTTTCCATATTTTCAAAGCCATTCCAGGCAGGGAGATGACTTTTATGTGTAGTGGCTTTAAATGCTGGTGGTGTTTCGGAGGGAGCCAGGTCTGCCCCTGTGCCATACAGGACAGCATCTCCTTATTGTGGAGCATTATGGTAATTTCTGCAGCAAAACCTCATATAACTCATGCAAGCACAAGCAACCCTCTGCCCAAGCAGCTCAAATTCCCACTTTTTCATTGTAATAATGCCTCTGTTTTTTGACGAGTCTCCCACACTTTGAAGCAGAGTCCCATTTTCTACCACAAACTCCTTTTTTTTGTGAAAAAATGTGGAAAAAAAAATGAAAATCAAAGTGAGCTGCAGAAGAAGGAGAAAGAGCAGGTGAGTATGGACTCACATTCCTTCCCAAAACTTGCTGTCGTCCACATTTAAAACCAGCCCAGACACAGACAAATACAGACATGTTATCAAGGCTAATTAATTAAAAAGCATAAGGAAGTTGGGGTGACAGTCCAAGCATCAGCATGAAACACTTGTGCAGCCTTTGGGGTGTACCAGAGCCTGCACTCGCCAGGGAAGTGCATATTTCTTTTTTAAGAAAATAAAAAGGAAGAAAATGACAATTTGCACATTACTTGTCTCTAATAGCAGCATCTTTAATTAAAACATCCTTGGAGCTGGCAACACTGATTGTAGCTCTCAAGGTTTTAAATGCTATTACAGCACAAAGCCCTCTAAGATGTGGACGGTTTTCGGCAAAATGCTTAATATTCTCTATTTCACCCCTGGTCTGTACAAGTCTGTGTGGACACTGGGTATTTAATCTGCTTGGTCTCACCATCAAATAATAAAATAAAATAATAAAACCTGGCAGTGAAGGGAAGGTCCTTCTCTTCAGCTTGGAGAGTAAAACCCAAAATATTTCGGTACCGTGAGGATTTTCTGGAGGAAGGCTGAGATTTTTCTTTCTCTCTTCTCTCCTTTCTCTTTCTCTTCACAAAAGGATTTTAAAAGACAATCACAATGCTAATGTCCTGATGTTCTGCTCCCAAAATGATCAGGCTCAAGTGCCAAGAGCTGCAGCAAGGAGGGAGGAAACACACAAAACCCATCGTACAGCAAGAGCAGTTTCAGGTGGGGTATTTTAGCAGTGGCCCATCTCCAGAAAAGAGATGAACTGCAGCTTTCCAGAGGACAGAAAATCATCCTGAAAGTTCAAGACCAGCATTCAACAAGCATAAAAACATCGAGCTCTTAAGTTCAAGATCAGCCACTGAAATTGGCTCAAATTAAAGTGTGTGGCTGTGAAGGGAGAGGAGATATGTCCTGCAGCAGAGAAACACGTTGGGAGGTCACCCAGAGACATCCCCACGCTGTTTAAAACATAACTTCGGGAAAAAAGCCCCAAAGCCTTCAAAAAACCAGCAACTCTTTATAAAGAGGTATTTTTTTTAACTCCTGGTTGCCCACACGTAGCATCTCCCCTGGGGTGGGGAAGCGAGTGAAGGTTCCTCTCCTTCAATGCAAAACCACTTACGGGTCAATCCAAATCCTTCAGTGACCTCAAAACGCAACACTTAAGTTTGCTGTGAAGGTTTTAACGCTGAAGCAAGTTTTGCTTTTTGTTTTTGTTTCACCTAAATGCGCAGGATAAACAAACTTGAACAGCTCTTGCCATGCAAACAGCGAGTCTTGATGTCTGCAGCTCAAACCCCGAGCAGTCTTCTCCATCCTCAAATGGCTTGAGTTTTAGTTCAAAACAGACAACATCTCCACACTGTTCTGAAAAACTCAGTAAAATGAGAATATCCCTTTTTTTAGCCCCGACATGAGAAGAAAACACCTCTCTCATGAGCACTGTGGGCTTCCCATGCTAGTCAGGGCCCCATGGAGATGTCTGGCGAGGGATGAGTGTCGTGGTGTTGTTCCCAACCCACTCAGCTTAAAGCACCTCCCACCTCTAGGTCAGTAGGTGACACCAGCTCTCTGGATACAGAGAAGGAAAAGAGCCCCAAGAGCTCAACCTGTCTTAGGGCAACTGTGCCTAAGTGAGGCACCGATCCATGACCCCCTTCCCTCTCTCTGAAGCCGAGAGCGATACAAAGTACCAGTCACCTCCTCACCCAAGAGAGCCCGGTGAAGTGCATCAGATCAGATGCTGGACCAGATCTGTGCTGTAAATCAACTCTCCACAATAACTCATAACTCACCAAATATTACAAAAAAACCCCAACAAACCCAAAACCATAAGGTGTGAAGGTATCTTAATGCCAGCTCTTGGGCCATATCATAAAGTTGTCTTCTAGGATAAAATAACCATCTAGTATTTCTAAGGTGTAGCGATGTGAAACGATGCACTTGAGACCAAACAAAGGTTGGTGTTGGGATGGTTAACAAAGCCTCAGTTGTGATCTCCGCTGCCAAAAATGCTTGGCTGTTATTTTTGTTTAGAGATAACTTTCACGCTGTATCTTCTGAACAGCACTTAGTAGCTTTAACTGTAACTTAATTATCACTGGTAGTAATACAAAGCCAGTATTAGGGAAGGATAACAAGTCATCTTAACGTAGTTATTATGCGATCCAGCCCAATCATCTCATTCAAAAAGCGTCCACCTGAAAATTGCCTCTCAATGTAGATGTTATTTAAGATAGGAAGGTGAAAAAAAGCCTTGTTGGTAAATCCCAGCTGGAGAGGCTGGATGGCAAACCCATGATTAATTGAATTGCTTTGCCATGTCCACGCTTTCCTTTTCTCTTCTAAGTGCTCATGATTATATGATACACAAAGAAATGAAAATTAATAAGTATATCCTAGCCCACACAAACACTCTGGAGAAAGGATGCGCTGCAGCACAGCCTGTCTGCTGTGACAAAATTCCTTAAATATAAAAGCTGGTTTTTAATGTTGTTTAACATGATTAAGTAGGAAATTAGAACCTCACAGCAAATGCAGCTCAACGCACCGATGCTGGTGCTCACTGTCCCCCAACCCAGCACCCCTCTGCTCCAAGCCAGCGCCTGCTCCCATCAGCTCCACTCGCCACCACTCCACACTCCCAAAAAGCAAATTGTAGGTTCTTGTAGCCGAGCACGGCTGGAAACCTGCAGCACCATGAAGGCCCAGGCTGTGGGGACGCACGGTGGGATTCCCAAAATCACCTCCATTTCAGGTGATGCCCTGATGGAGCTCAGCCCAGCAAGAAGCTTTGTCTTCCCTGCTCTGATGGAGACCAAGTCCATGCACAGAATCCCAGACTGGTTTGGGTTGGAAGGGACCTTAAAGCTCATCCAGTCCCAACCCCCCTGCCAGCAGCAGGGACACCTTCCACTAGACCAGGTTGCTCAAAGCCTCATCCAACCTGGACTAGAACACTTCCAGGGATGGGGCATCCACAACTTCCCTGGGCAACCTGTTCCAGTGTCTCACCACCCTCACACCAAAGAATTTCTTCCTAATATCTAACCTAAACCTCCCCTCCTTCAGTTTCAAGCCATCACCCCTTGTTCTGTCACTCCCTGCCCTTGGCCAAAGTCCCTCCCCAGCCTTCCTGGAGCCCCTTCAGGTACTGGGAGGCCACTAGAAGGTCTCCCCAGAGCCTTCTCTTCTCCAGGCTGAACAGCCCCAACTCTCTCAGCCTGTCCTCACAGCAGAGCTGCTCCAGCCCTCAGCTTGGATGTAGCGGGCAAACTTGCTGAGGGTGCACTAGATCCCACTGTCCATGTCACCAACATTCACATCTGTGACATCAGTGTTGCTACATCCTCAGCAGCACCTCGGCTCTGCTGTCGAAATGAAAAGGCTCCTACGTTCCCCTCCACACCTGTAACCCCAACACAATATTCATCCCTGCAGCACAATTCTTTCCCTGCCATGCTCAGACCCTCTCAAGGTCCCCATATTTCCCATCTCCATGCCCCACCGATGCCTTTAACACAGTCTACAATTAAAAAACTCCTGCTGACACTCCCACTTCACTCTTTCTTTCTCTTTTTTTTCTTTTTGTCACAAATGCAAAATCCCCTCCACATTCACCCTAGGGGATTTACATCTCTTTCTTCTCCCAGGCTTGATGCACCAGCCCAACAGCCGAGCACTCCATCATTCTTGTTCCAGGCACTGAGAGCATCTTAGCATCCCTACAACAATACCTGAAAATGGAAATGACTTTCCAGAAGAGCCAGAAATGACAGAAATTAATTTGCCTCTAATCTTTCAGCACGCTTTTGATTTTGTACGGCGCTGTCAATTTACAGTCTTCTCAGGTACCCACCCGGTGGGTTTAAATTAATTCGCTAAACAGGCGGAAAAGAAACACAACGAAAAACGTTCAACCCCTCCAAGCAGCAGCTAAGACCTTCTGAACAAAAGCACAACGGCAGGTGGAGGAGATGAAACTGGGACTCGCTCAAAGAAGAGAAAAAACACCAAATAACTGGAGGAAATTCTTCCTTTATCACTGTGGCTCATCATTAAAATAGCAGGTTCAGGCTGCGGCTGCCTCCGACACAGCCATGACTTATTGGAGATTTTTAGGCATCTGTGGGGACTGATAAAGAGCAGAGGATTATTATCACTATTTTTACTTTATTAATGGCCAAAATAATTTAATTAATGGCCAAAATAATTTAATGGTGGGATGTGAAGCCCTTTCAAGAGCTGGGGTGTCCGAGAAACCCTTCTGTCCATGGACATTTCACCTGAAGCTCCTCACAAACCAAAGCTCGTGGCACATCGGTGCTGGCAACAGGCACTGGCAGCTCCCAGACTCAGACCCAACCACAGGTTTTCCTCTCCCATTAAAAAAATATATATATATTTTTTTTTTCTTTCTCAAATATTTCTCTCTGGAATATTTCCTTTCTGGACTATTTATCTATTTGGTCATATCATAAATAGTAAAGTTTGGATCTTGTCTAGCCACTGCCTTCAGTTCTCCCAGCCTGACTCCTCAGCCCCTCACACTCCTGCACTGAGCGTGAAAGTGCTCAGCCCCACGCTACAGCCAACAGGACCTTAAAAATTAGAACCATTCCCAATCTCATCTGCATCTAAAAAGCTGTTTTGAGTGACCTTCAGGGAACGACCCCCTGACCCATCCCCAGCACACGCCTGCAAATTCCATTAGGATTAGCCGGGGGTTTAACCAAGGTGCTGTGGGGAGAAGGGTCCCGATGGCTTCGCGCTGCACAGAGCTCGTATCGACCAGCACATTGTATTGATGAGAAGAAGTGATCTTCCACCACGCAGCGAGATTAATAATGACAGCCCCAGGGCTCAGGCAGAGCTGCTCTTGGCGAAATAACCTGCTTTAAACTCACTGCCCACTGCTCCTGACGGGCAGCAGCCAGACCTTAGAACTACAGATGCCAACAGGGCGTTTGCAGATCCATGGTGGCATCGGATGGGGAGGACTTACAGAGTTATCTCCAGCTGGGAGAAATCAGGGTGAGATCTAAGGGTGGATCTTTCCCACTTTGAGGGTGAGGAAGCAAGGGGTTTAGAGGGGAAGGGTGTGAGGAGAGGCTGAAGGCACTTGGTTTGTTCAGCCTGGAGAAGAGGAGACTGAGAGGAGATCTCATGGGGGTCTAGAACTTCCTGCCAAGGGGAAGAGGAGGGGCAGGTGCTGATCTCTTCTCTCTGGCCACCAACAAATGCCAGGAGCAGAGGAAATGGCAGGAAGATGTGGCAGGGGAGGGTGAGGTTGGCCATGAGGAAAAGGTTCTTGAGGCAGAGGGTGGTGGAGCACTGGAACAGGCTCCCCAGGGAGGTGCTGATGGCACCAAGCCTGACAAGATTCCAGCAGCATTTGGCCAAGGCCCTGAGGGACATGGTGTGAATGTTGGGATTGTCCTGTGCAGGGACAGGAGTTGGACTCCATCATCCTGGTGGGTCCCTTCCAACTCACAACATCCTGTGATTCGATGATCTCAGCCTTCCCGTCAGGCAGGGGCGAGCCACCGGCTCCGTGCCGTGATGCTGCATTTTCCTGCCAACTTAGCAGGGGCTGGAAGCTGGCAGCACGGTCAAATGGCTGCTGGGGCCGAGCTGGCATTAAAGCCTGGTATAAAGCAGCTGGTCAGGTCGGTGTTTCTATGACTCAGAAATGCACTTGCTGCTGTGCTTTTTAATCAGCCAAATAAATTGCAGCGAGACCTTAAAGGACATGGCAGGAGGAAATGAGAAATGGTGCTGTGGGTGTCAGGAGAGGTGGCAGGTGATGCTTTATTTGTCCCTTCCTTGCATCCTCCCACCACCGGTTCCACCAGCCCCTTCCTGCCCACCAGCCCAGAGCTGCGACATCCTTCTCCCTCCCGGGGAAATCCAGGAGAGCAGTTCGCAGAGAGGCATGGTGTTGCCATAAATTCACAGGGAGATAGAAGAAAACAAGGCACCTCCATCCCACCACCAAGGGCAAGGAAAGGTTTTTGTCAAGAGACAAGAAGCAGCATTTTGACTCACCGTGTTCTATTAAATAGGGACAACTCTCCTGCCTCCCTCCCTCCTCCTGCTGCACACACCACAGACTGAACTCACCAAGGCATAAAATAACCACACAGGTGAGCTATTAGCAAACGTGTCAAAACCTGCCTTCCAAATCTATTACACTGGTAACTCAGGGGGGAAAAAAAGAAAAAAAAAAGGAAAAAAAAAAAAGTGCCATTACGTGATGCTGGTATCACAAACACACACACCAAAAAAAAAATAGGTCAAGAGAAAACGTGCCTGCACAGCATAAACAGGGAGTGGAAGTTGGAAGAGCTGCAGCAAAACTCGGGTTTGTTGGAGGTCGATGTCTCACACCCTCGCTCTGCAAAAGACTGAAATAATACCACTATTTATAAACGGTCTTTTTAAAAATAGAAATGTCACTCTTCCTTGCTAGGAAATTGCCTGATATTTTTTTCTCAAATACAGGTGAGAAGGAGCGGGGCAGGGGGGAGGTTATGCATTATACATGGCAAGATTCTTTTTTTATTAGACTTCTTGCAGCTAAATCATCGCCGCATCATTGCAGAGTAATGAACTAACAGCACAACATCACTCGAGCGAGCAGCCCCCTGCAAACCCCATAGCTTGGGGTCCCCCCCAGCACAGCAGCTCCAGCTCCTCAAGAGCATGAGATGGAGAGATGGAGCCATCAACCTCAGCATCAATCACAGCCACTGCACCGATGGCAGAACAGCGACTTACACGTCACCAGCATGACACCGGCACTCGCTGCCAAGTTTCCACAATGTCTATAGAATTACAGACTGGTTTAGGTGGGAAGGGACCTTTCAAGGTCATCTAGTCCAACCCCCTGCAGTGACAGGGACATCTTCAACCACATCAGGTTGCTCAGAGCCCCGTCCAGCCTGACCTGGAATGTTTCCAGGGACGGGGCTTCTACCACCTCTCTGGGCAACCTGGGCCAGGGTCTCACCACCCTCAGTGTAAAACATTTCTTCCTTCTATCTAGT
>NW_010303149.1:44696-47847 GCF_000700745.2 Antrostomus carolinensis
CGGCAGGTGGGGTGTGAGGAGAGCGGAGCAGAGGGGCAGAATCCCCTCCCTCCACCTGCTGCCCACGCTGCTCTGGGTGCAGCCCAGGACATGGTTATTGGCCTCTGGGCTGGGAGCCCACATTTCCAGCTCACGTCCAGCTCTTCATTCCCCAGCACCCCAAGTCCCTCTTGGCCACACTGCTCTCCATCCCTTCATCCCCAGCCTGTGGTGATGCTGGGGGTTGCCCTGACCCAGGTGCAGGACCTTGCACTTGGCCTTGTTGAACCTCAGGAGGTTCACACAGCCCCACTTCTCCAGCTCCCATTGGTCTCTGCCTTCGCTTGCAGTGGAGGGATGGTTTACAGATGCCAGACCTGAAGCTGGGAATTATCCATACCCAGCACAGTGCAACCATCTGAGCATCTCCCAAGCAGTGAGCAGGACCACAGTGGGGCTGCCACCTCCACAAGCCAGGTAGTGTCAAACCCATCAGAGCTGCCTATAGCAGCACATCACAGCCCCCATAGCCTGAGCATCACTGTGTCCCACCCCTGCAGTCCCTGCTGCTTCCACCCTCCCTCTAACCACATTTAAGGGTTTACCAAAAGCCGTACAAGAGGAGCCTCGAGGAGCTAATCAGGGGTTTCAGCACCTGGCATCAGCAATCGCTGATGTGTGAGACAACACGCGTAGGAGTTTGTTTTGAAACACAAAAAGTCGTGTAAGCTTTGTGTTAACAGAGCAATAGTGACCGGCCTTATTGCAATTGGAGAACGGACAAAAAAGGTGTGACGGGTTGTTCGATCTCTTCTACACTAAATCCCACATCACTTTGGCAATCAGCAGTCGGATGAGATGTTTGCCAAGCCAGGTTATAACACCATCCTGACAGAGCAGAGGAGTAAATATGCAAACCAGAGGGGCAGTATAAAGGACTGAAGGAAGTGAGCATGTGAAGTAGATGAATAAGCAGATAAAATTACACATTTAGCTGGAAAATCCTGGAGCTGTTTTCCCAGAGACACTATTTTCTGCTCCCGTTAGTCACTGGGTAGAGAAGGGGCAGAGGCAGTGACTGTTTTTTCAGCTGCGAGCCTTTGATTGTAGCAGCCCAGAGAAATCACTTCCATCTCATCTGGGGTAAGAATATACATTCCTACACCTAGAACACCCCTGCAGCTGTAATTAAGAGAAGCCAGAGACCTTCCTTTTCCTTAACAAACAGCTTTTTGGTTGAAAGACCTTAAGTTTTCATCAGCCACTCACATACATGCACATATGTACGTGCACATGTGAGCACACGCACAGCATCGCTGCTGCCCAGCACATGGCTGCAGGCAAACTTTAACCCTCATTAACCGCCAGCTCCAGCTCATGAAGTGCAGAATTCCCAGGAAAACACTTCTCTGGTCCAAATACACAATTTTGGTTCTGTGTGTGACATGCAAATCTCAGTGGGATCCTTTATTTACTGCTAAATAAACGCAGTAAGTCCTCCTTTGCATGCAAACTCGGCCGTCAATGCAAGCCTTCAGCTTCATTAACGCTCATTAACTTCCTATGTCTGATAGCCGCGTGAGCCAGGAAAGAAAATGGCAATTCCTTGCTGCAAACGGCGACGATGGCAAAGAAACTGCCATACACGTGCGTGGCATTTGCAAAAACCTCAGTGAACTCTGCCAGTCCCCACACAGCCACATCTGCGGAGCAGGAGGGCCACAGTCGTTAAGGTTCAATTAAAGCAGTCTGCAAAAATAAGCTTCGTTTATTGCTTGATTTCTTCTTTCCTCAGGACATTCCCAAAAGCCAATTTTTTAATTTTTTTTTTTCTCCCCCTTTCACTTGTGAGTGTTTCCAAGGATTAATTTGCTTTGAGTATTTGAGTCATTACGGTTTGGTGATTTTTGGAGAGGAAGATGAATGAAACAAGAGGAGAAAGTAACAGAAACTGTGCAAAAGCACCACTCCCATCTCCATTTTCCTTTCCTTTTTTTAATAAAGGGACTGTTTTTAGAAAAACTCGCGGAGCTGAACAGCTCAGCTTTGAAACGTGCAGTTTGGTCCAGGTTTAAAGTTATTTAAACCCAGATGCTCAACTTTGCTGGGGAAGAAACTGGCTCTGCTTTTGCCAAGTTGTGGGGATTCAAACCTCGCAGCGATCTGCAGGAGAGCTCATCGCTCAGGGTCCTGTGAGACACAGCTGAGACCCGGGTCAACGTGGGGAAGAGTTAAATGAACCGAGCCCTAACCCAGCCCCAGGACAGCCCCAGCGTGGGGACTCAGGTGTGGTGATCTTGCCCTCTGCTCCCTGCCACCCCAAAGCCAGGGCAGGGCACACAAAGGGGCTTGGAGCTATCAGATCTGCTCCACGGGGGCTGCTTGTCCTCTGTAATCAGATTATTTGTGCCTAATAACGGGCTGGTCCTGCCCAGCCACACACAGGGGGTCAAATCCCACCAGGGATGGCTGGTAGAACTATGAGTAACTCACACAACAGCATCTGCTTTGATACTTTCATAACCAAGCCTCACAGACAGATAACCTTCAAGATCTCTCCAAACACCTGAGTCCAAGGACTGTCCAAGTCCTGGCCCTGCAGCTCAAGTTTATTAATCCAGCAAGAAAAAATGAGGTAGGAACCCACAGCTCTGAGATGTCACCTGGGGCCAGGACCCAAGTACAAGAAAAAGCTCAGCCATCCTCCCCCTTCACAATACATTAAAAAATAGAAATAAAAATGTACAGCAAGTATTCAGTACATTTGAAAATCAGACACATCAACTCCAAGCTCCTACATCAGCCCTTCAATGTGCCTGCAACTCAGGGAATTAAACACTATCCCAGATTCATTTCCAGCCACCGAGGTTGGCAAATATCCAACCTCTAAAAACGTTCCTCTTCCCCCAGAAAGCATCCTCACCTCTGCAAAGTCCAAACTGGCACTTGGTAGTCCCTGCACATCCCATTCTCCCCAAGATGGGATGTGCCAACCATGTTTCTGGTAGATGCAGGTAGGGCTGGGTTAGAAAAAGACTTCAGAGAGACTTAAGTTCTTCAATGAATACCCCAGGCTGCCTATTAGGAGAGAAGGGAAAATTTCCAGGCTAGAAGTGTTTTAAAAAAAAAAAATCCCCAATACATATATATATATATTTGGGGATATATATAT
>NW_010303149.1:47876-57442 GCF_000700745.2 Antrostomus carolinensis
ATTTGAGGAGAGATTTTTTTTTGGGGGGGGGATATATATATATATATATATATATATGTATTTGAGGAGATATATTACATCTATAAATTATAATCCAAACTCAGCCAAACAAGCTACAAAAGGACAAGGAAATACAGCCACTTGCACTGATGCATCCTGCCCATCAGTCTTGAAACCATTTATTCCAACCCCTCTCCACCCAGTTCCCATTAAAAAAATCAACTTTTCAGATGCTGAGCTCACTGCGTTACTGCTCCACACCACGGCAGCCTGTTCCAACAGCAACTAATTGCTAACAAGCTCATTACAAGACGAAAGCAGCAGGAGTGTAATGCTGGAATTTTTTTTATTTTTTTTTTTTTGCCTGTCTGCAAAGTGAACAGCTGGCCACCAAACCTAGAGGACTCATCTAATTAAACAGTAACAAAAATACCTACACCAATGGCAAAAAAAAATTCCCTTTCCCTCAGACATAAATGTTCCCTCCTCAAAGTTCATCAGAATTTAGTCAATTCTGAGACTGTTTCCGACTGTCGCGCTCACAGGGAGACTGAAGATTCATGATCTGAGCCCAGCTGGGTGCTGGGAGGGAAAAAATAGGGAAAATAATGTGTGGAGGCAAAGCAGATGTTGGCAAGGTAACCTTGCTGTAAGAACAAGGAGTCATGGCGGGTATAAGGCTGCTGCTTTGGAGCCACGTTGTCCAAACAAGACTCACTCCAGAGCCAAACCAGTTTTGCCAGAAAATCAAGGAATTGCACGATCTGATCTGGTGTTTGATACGTAGATGTTGCTTTTTGCAAATTCTCTTAGTCACCGCTGTTTGTTTTGCTCTGTGTCATGCTGGACATCAGGAGTTCTACCTACTCCAAAGAGCCTCTGCCATGGACAACAGCAGAGAAGTAGGAGGGACATGAGATAGCACCATCCAAGCTCAGCCTGGTCTGTCCCTGTCTGGGGGAAGCTTGTCCTTGAGCACAGTGTTGTCGCAGTTTAACTCAGCTGACAAGCAAAACACCATGCAGCTGCTCGCTCACTCTACCCCCTGCCCCAGGGAACAGGAGAGAGAAGTGGAAGGGTAAAGGTAAGGAGACTCATAGGTTGAGATAAAAACAATTTAATAATTGAAATAAAATAAAACTTTAAATAATAATGACAATAATAATTATAATAATAACAGAATATACAGATAAGTGATGCCCAGTGCAATTGCTCACCACCCACTGACCAATGCCCAGCCCGTTCCCAGCTAGTGATCCTGGAGGAGTTATAATCCTGAAACTGAAATTGCAACCCTGGAAGAGAGAGAATATTCCAGTTGACCCTCATTTATATACTGAACACGATGCTGTATGATAGGGAATATCCCACTGGCTCACCCAAATGCCAATTTGGACCTGTTAATCTTACTATGCCTCCCCCTAGATTCTTCTGCACCTGCAGACCAGCAAAACATGAGAAGTTGGAAAGTCCTTGATAGTCTTAGCAACAACTAAAAACATCAGTGGTGTATTATCAGCATCCTTCTCACACCAAGTCCCATACTGGATCCAAAATGCAGCGCTATTCTGGCAACTAAGAAGAAAATTAGCTCTATCCCAGTCAAAACCAGGACAAGGGTAAGGACATTAGAGCAGTTTTCCACTCACCAGCCCTGCAGCTTCTCACTCTGCTGCAACAGTCCCCAGGGAGTTTGAGCCCACGCTCACATGCAGGATGCACATAGAGTAAGGTGAAGCCCAAGAACAGCTCCTTCATCTCAAGGTGTAACAGAAAATCAAGGTAGAGGTAATGAGAGAAAATTATGAGCAAATCTGTTGTACAACCGATGACCCCAAGCCTGGGCTGAAGCCCTTGTGCCGATGCCTGCAATCCCACCGCCTGCTCCACCACGGAAAAGACTCCAAAGCTCTCACTGCTCCATCATTAAAGTTCATGAGCAGCTAAATATTCACCTGCTTTATCACATCACGAGCAATTTGTTTTGCAAAGTTTATGAGTCCTCCATCAAGGGCCGGGTTTTACAGTATTTGTTCAACCAGGATTTTGCAGACCTGCAACAGCACCAGCTTGCTGTGTGGTTTGAGCTGGGTTGTGCTCAGCTTTTGAACCAAGTCCTCCAACCATCAGCACCTCAACGCCCCGCCAGTCCATGCAACAAGGACAGCAAAACATCCTCCTTCAAGGTTTTCCACGCTAGTGTTGGTACAACACTAAATAAAGTGATTTTTAAAGTACTAAAGATGCACTAATCCTGCATCATGGACACACAGAGCTTCCAAACAACTTACTCAAGAGGCAGAGCACAAACTAACCCACGGCATATCCCACGCTGCTGCTGATCTTCTTCCAAAGCAGCAGAACATCTTCATCTTGATGACCTTCAGCTTTATTATTCACCAGCTTTTCTTCCACCCATTATTTAGTTGCTGCTTCCTTTTATATTTAAAAGATAAGGAATTATGAATTAGCAAATGAGCTCTGTGCATAATGCAATCAGGTTACTACGGGGGGGCTGCCCGCCCCCCCCCAGCTAGGATCCTCAAATTGTCAGCCAGGAGCCTGTTTTCTTGATGTTTACCATCAAAAAGGCACTGCCTTTCTGAACCCAGAGGAGAGCAAGATGAAAACCGAGCAAGTGTCAGACTAATGCTAACAAGTCTTTACAACGACTTCTAAAACAAACAGGTTGCCAGATATCCAGGATTTTGTCTGGGTTTTTTGTTTAGTTGCTGGGAAACCACCACTTCTGAGGCATCTCAGACCCTTTAGCATTTGTTCCTTGTTCCCTGACAGAAGTCAAAACTCTCGGCGTGAGTCCGTCCAATGCCAGCAGGGAGGTGAGAAGAGACTGTGATGGGAAAATCAGAGGTGAAGACCCAACCACGGCACTGCTGCCCCTCTTGGTGCTGGGCTTTTTAAGACCAAAAAGTCAGCAGTCCCACTAATAACCTGTCTTAACACAGCAGAAGGGCACAGGTGGTTGGCACCGATGGTTCAGTCTTCCCTTCATCTCCACTGGAGCTCATCTTTAATAAGACAGGCAGAAAATAGAGGCCAAAGAAGCAAAACCACTTCAAAAAAAGTGGAGGGGAAGCAAAACAAAATGCAGTATTTTCCAGGGCAAGTTGCTCAGGCTCATGTGCCTGGTTGCATGGAAGGAGAAAACCCTCTGGAGCTAAAAATTAAACAAGCTGCCCAGAGTCACCTGCTGGTTTCAAAGTTGCTCCCATGCTTTATTTCTCTCCTTCCTACTTTATACTCCTTTTCCCAAATTCATCCTTTTATCACATCACCCTGGGAGACTCAGCTCAGGGTTGAGATCTCCATCAACTGCAAGACATGAACATGGACTGGATGACCGTTGTAGGGTCCCTTTCAACTGAACTATTCTACTCTAACATCTCAAAACAGCCAACAGTGCCCTCAGTTCTGACCTTCTCCCCACCAAGCACGATTGTTAGTGAAACAACATCTCCATTAACCCTACACAACTGGTGGCTCCATTTCCAGCTACAGAAGCCTTCATCATAGAACCATAGAATTGTTCTGGTTGGAAAAGACCTTTAAGATCACCAAGTTCAACCATAAACCCAACACTGACAAGTCCACCACTAAACCACGTCCCTAAGCACCACATCTAAACATCTTTTAAATCCCTCCAGGGATGGGGACTCCACCACTGCCCTGGGCAACCCCTTCCAATGTCTCAGAACCCTTTCAGCAAAGAAATTCTTCCTCACATCCCATCTCAACTGCCCTGGCCACAACTGGAGCCCATTTCCTCTTGTCCTGTCCCTTGGGCCTTGGTTGAACAGACCCATCCCCACCTCTCTCCACCCTCCTCCAAGGGACTTGCACAGAGCCACAAGGTCTCCCCTCAGCCTCCTCTTCTCCAGGCTCAACAACCCCAGTTCCCTCAGCTGGGAACTCAGCACACTTGTGCTCCAGACCCTTCCCCAGCTCCGTTCCCTTCTCTGGACACGCTCCAGCACCTCCATGTCCTTCTTGGAGTCAGGGGCCCAAAACTGAACCCAGCACTCGAGCTGCGGCCTCACCAGTGACTCCCAGTACAGGGGGACGATCACTGCCCTGGTCCTGGGACAGGGGTTCATGAGAGCTCAGTCAAAACGGAATTGCCATCACAGAGATGTAGGCAAAGAGGAGCCCCAGGCACCCTTCAGAGGTTACAGAGGATCCCCAGCTCTCCTTATCCCAGCGTGTATTTTAGCAGGAGATAAAAGACTCTCTGTAGGGACCCCTCACTGGGTTTTTTTTTTCCTTATCACACAAAGTTTGATTTTTTTTGAAGCCGAGGGTTGTTTTCCATTTCCTTTACATTTACATTAACAGTTTTGATTGTGTAGGGTGCTGTACAGGAAAATCCTCCCCCTTTTCCGAGTCTCTTCTCCATCACTCACTCTGGGAGCTCACTCAGCAGCGTGGGGACTCATGCACATCCCACCAGTACCTTCCCTGAGAGACAATCAACCACCCAAGACAGCATGACAAGCCAACAAGGAAGATCCCCAAAACGGCAGCGCCCACAACGCTAATAAAAAGGTAGATCGATGACTCAGCCAAGCTCCAAAGTGCAGTGAGGAGCACATCACGCACTATTTTTAATGTCTGGATAGCACAAACCCCACCACCCACCTACCACAAACTCAAAGCTCCTCCCCAGCACTTGGCATCCTTCTGTCCATCTTATCTGACCATCCGCAAAACCCCTCCAGATGTTTCCAGCACCAGCAGAGTTGTTGTAACAGATCAGAGGTGAAAAATAAAAGAAATCACCTTGGTAGATCCTATTGGGATGTTTAAAAGAATCACGTATTTCCTATTAACTCTCACATTTCTCATCTCCAGCCCTGAAGCCAGTAACATTTTTTAGGTGACCAGATCATTAACACCACATACAAACATCACAAAAACACCTTGAGCTTTCGTTGCACCCAGCCAAACCCCTGGACCACGTAACCCCACAGCACGTGATGCTTAAATACCAGCACTAAGGACATCCAGGAAAATCCCTAATTTGGAGTGGATATTTTATTTAATCTAAGTGCCTAATCCTTACAGCCATAAAGGAAAGCTTGGGAATTTCATCTCTAGCAATGCCCAAGCAAGAATACAAACCACAAATACCTAAGAAAAATCTTTAACCCTTTTAAAATGATATTTTTATTAGCCTTCAGCCAACTCTCAGCATTTGTTGCTGTTAAACTATTCAGTGCAGCTTCACATGTAGCAACATCCTCTCCTGTGCCGTATAAAGAAACTGCAATGGAGTGGTTTCCACCCAGCGTTACCAGCCTGTACAAAGCTACAAACCCTGCAATTTATGTTGATGGATCTCATTCCCACATACGTATTATCTTTCCCCAGAGGTGGCAGATTTCAAATCCAGGAGTTATTCTAAATATAACCTCCCCAACCTTGGGATAGGATGAGATGTGGGAGGGAAAAGGGACCTGTAATTTCACTGTATCGCCAATGTTCCAACCAATTACTTGATAATGAAGGTTTAATTCGGTGGGAGTAGCAGGGCACTGGATCAAATTCTGCTGAAAAAGAAATACCCTCTGGTGCAAAGTTAAGAGTTGAACAGCTTGTGAGCGGAAGGTCTTTTGAAAAGGAGTAGATATGTGAATACAAACATACTTGGGTTACACAACACTTGCACACCCCACAGTGATAAATCCCCACCAACCAACACAGAGAAACACCAGGAGTTGAGATGAAGCTTGTCCAAGCAGCAAGTCATGGTGTCACAGGACACTAACGAATTTATTGCACTTTCCTACCCAGCCAAGAACATTATTTATACTCACCTCACCTCCTCCCACAGCTTTGCTACACACTGGCACGTGCCATTAATTTGGCCAAAAAAAAAAAAAAAAGTTAAGCCAGAAGAATTGTCACAAGCAGTGGAGTGATGGTGAATTGTCCATTGCCTGGGAAAAAATCAAAGGCTGAGAGCTTCCTAGATCACGGTAGCACTTGGTCAAAAGGCTTTAAGTCCAGCATGATGAGGAAAATGGAGCTCAACCAACACAGCAATGTGGACTGGACTCAGGCAACCAAGCAGCAGAATGGCCCATGCTGAAGAGTCGACCGGCAGCGAAAAACTGGAGATGGCAATGGGAATGGGAGATGATGGAAAGGAGAAGGAGGAGCAGGGAAAATCACCTGAAGTGATGCAGAGCACCAAGCAGGGAGCCTTCTCCAAAGGCTGGGCCAACTCAAGGGCTTGGGAGAGGCTGGGAGCTCGCAAGCGGGAGGGAAAAACCAGTCAAGCCAGGAACATCCATCTGTCCTGTCTCTCTCCTCGCTCCACCTGCCTGGCAAGAAACCAGGACACCGTGACAAAGCCTCTGCCCTCCAGCATCGTGCAAACATCCCATCTTAGAGTCAGGAAGAACATACTTTTAATTCCTGGAAATTGCATTTTAATTATTTAATGAAAGAGCAGCGAGCAGAAACCCTGACACTGAAATAGCCTCCAACAACCACAACCCCACCCCTGTAAAGCAAGGAGCCATTATCTCATCAAAAGGCTGGGGACATTTCATAGAATGGTTTGGATTGGAAGGGACCTCAAAGATCATCTAGTTCCAATCCCCCCGCCTTCAGCAGGGACACCTTCCACTAGATCAGGTTGCTCAAAGCCTCATCCAGCCTGGCCTTCAACACTTCCAGGGAGGGGGCATCAACAACTTCCTTGGGCAACCTGTTCCAGTGTCTAACCTCCCTTACAGTGAAGAACTTCTTCCTAATATCTAATCTAAACCTGCCCTCTTTCAGTTTAAACCCATTTCCCCTTGTCTTGTCATTAGTAGCCCTTATGAAAAGTCCCTCCCCAGCTTTCTTGTAGGCCCTTCAGGTACTGGAAGGCCGCTATGAGATCTCCCTGGAGCCTTCTCTTTTTCAGGCTGAACAGCCCCAACTCTTTCAGCCTGTCTTCATAGGAGAGGTGCTCCAGCCCTCGGATCATCATTTGTGTCCCCAAGCTCAGTATGGAGGGGAAAAGGAGGAGTCTGAAAGCAGAGAGGGCAAGAAGGAGTGACGATTAATGCTTCCAACCACATCTGGAGATGCATAAACCTGGATGGAGGGAAAGGATGAGGGAAATCAGAGGTTCCAATCACATCTGGAGACTGAATGGAGGGAAAGAATAAGGGAAATCAGACCTATGTCCAACACAGGGCCAGAGAAGAGGAGGCAACGTTTGAAAGATGAAAAGCAAATGCACTTTTCAAAAGAAAACCACCAGCCAGCTCTGCGTACACCCTTGGCTGGTTGCTCAATTGAAATATGTCGGTGGATGCACGAGAGCGAGCGTCGATAACCGCTAATAAAGCGCAGGATCTCGCTGCAGCCCTGGGTACAGTAAGTCATCCAAGACTTGTAGGAGGTTTCGACAAGAGTATATGGATGCAGACGTTATTAGAAATGGAATGATTGATGTGTTTGATATTAGGGAGCGTGTCGATTTCATGAGGGTTTAGGTAGCTGGGATTATGCGCATGCAACGTCTGGATTTGTCACTTTGTGCAGTAAATATTTTAAGTATTGTTTCGCAATGAGTAACTCAAGGCAGGGCGATACCTTATGTTGAAAATACACTCTCTGGAAGGAACGTGGGTTTGCATTCAGTTGAGCATAAACTGGTTTAGAGACCAGGAGATGCTTTGTTATAGAATCACAGAATGGTTTGGGTTGGAAGGGACCTTCAAAGGTCATCTAGTCCAACCCCCCTGCAGTGACAGGGACATCTTCACTAGAGCAGGTTGCTCAGAGCCCCATCAAGCCTCCAACACAGGGAATTAGCTGGTTATTTTAACTGGTACACTGCAAGCTGCTGTTCCAGTTGCCAAGAGCTAGACCCAACCTTGATGCTTCCACATCCCACTGTCAGCAGCAGACACATTTCCATACATGATGCCAGGAGGTGGTAGTAGAGAGGGGAAGAAAACAGAGGGTAAAGACCATTAATCCCTTAGAGAAGGTGCTGCTATTGCAAAATATTTGTTATCAAGTTACAGGCACCTGGGGGAAATGTCTAACACATACTGGTGTGGTTTAGGGAACCTTCCAGGCTGCTTTGCTGCTGTAGAACATCAAAAACCTGCCTGTTTTCCCCATGACTTTTGCAGGCATTTGATGGTTTCTACCAGATTTAGCAAGGAAGGAAGGTCTGAGAGACACAAATCCCCACAACACAAACTCCAAGGGAGGAGGTTGGTGATGTGGTAGTGTGTCCCTGCATTCTCCCATGGGGTTGTGCAGGGAGAAGCAGCCTCAAGGGCTCCTTCCCGTTCTCCTTGGTGCCTCGGAGGTGTGTGAGCCCATCCACAGCTTGCCCTGGGACCTAGCACCACCCTCAGCATCTCCATCCCTCCCCAGCTCCCCATGTGCAAAAAGGGCAACTCTCTCATCTCTTGAAGGTGATGGAGGGGCAATTCCCAAGACAAGGTCCATACCAAGACAGGCACAGGGCTGGAGAACAGGCAGGGAGGAGAAGCAGCAAGGAGGGAAAGGCATCGGGCATTCCTTCCAACACTGAGCAAGACCCCCCAGCTTCAAAAAAATAAAGCACAACACTGGCAAGCCAGATTGCTTCCTAGACTGCAATGGGAAAGGACCATGAGACCTTCTCACCAGCCATCTCTATAACACAGCCCAGTAAATCTCTGCCTAAGTGGTTACATCCCTCTCAGCACCTTGAGAAAGGGCTGGTGAGAAAAGTCCACTTCAACTTCACTTGCAGTTTTGCAAGTGATTTCAGACCCATTTTCCTGGAAATTCTGGTCACTGTGCTTGCCCTTAGGCAGAGGTGGAGAGAACCTGCTCTCTTCCAACTACCTGGTTAAAGACAGGGAGGAAAGAGAGGGGTGTTCCTCTCTCACAGGCACAGGTAGAAGGAAGTTTTTAAACACCTCATTGAAAACCAAGGGGCACAAAACACCCAGGATCTACACAGAGTATCAGTCATTGATGCTGCTACCAGGATGGAGAAAAGCCAAAGCCTCCTGGTTGGAACTACAAGACTTTAAGGAGCACAAGCCCACGTCAGAACCCAAAGGACTTCATGCACCATCTCCAGAGGACTTTGGATGACCCCTGCAGCATCCTCCCAAAGAAACACAGTTTAAGGTCCACAGCCCCAAGCAGCAAGTCCTCTAAAGAGACCACAAAAACTAAACACAGCCCTGAGCAGACTGACAGCATCGCACAGGGAGATGTTTCCAGCAACCCCTCAAACCAGAGCGAGATGCTACTCAGCTTCACCATTTCTCCAACTGCTTACAAAATAACCCTACATCTCTAAAAAAAAAAAAATCTGTGCTGGTTTGGAAGTGGTTTGTAGCTAAAGGAACACAGCTCTGAGGTCAAGTCGCTGATGCTTTTGCTCCTGCCCACTGCTCAGACAGATTGGGGTCCTTCTGCAAGAGTGGGCTGGGAAGCACTGATGCATTAAGGCTAATAAAGCTACAGGATGAAGTTATTTATTTTTGCCAGTAACGTACACTGGGAACCTATAATATATTTATTATATTTTT
>NW_010303150.1:0-244 GCF_000700745.2 Antrostomus carolinensis
GCATCTCCCTTATGAGGAAAGGCTGAAGGGGACTGGTTCTCTTTAGCCTGGAGAAGAGGAGACTGAAGGGTGACCTCATTAATGTTTATAAATATGTAAGGGGTGAGTGTCAGGAGGATGGAGCCAGGCTCTTCTCAGTGATGCCCAACGTTAGGACAAGGGGCAATGGGTGTAAGCTGGAACACAGGAGGTTCCGCTTAAATTTGAGAAGAAACTTCTTTACTGTAAGGGTGACAGAGCACTG
>NW_010303150.1:347-8509 GCF_000700745.2 Antrostomus carolinensis
TTGGACTAGATGATCTTTCGAGGTCCCTTCCAATCCCCAACATTCTGTGATTCTGTGATTCTTTGATTCTGAGATTGAAGCTTAATATAGCCTGGAATTGTACTCCAAACATTATTTTGATGAGGAAGAAAACTGTATGCACACTGAGAACAGTAAAATATTTGCTTCCCATGCTTGCAAGGATCTAGTGCTGCTTCTTAAGCACTAGCCTGTGAATTCTCACAGCACAGGATTTGATTATATAACCTAAATCACTTAGGTACTGTGTATTTCTGAATGCACTAAAAAGCTTTGTCACCTTAGCAAAAACGTAGGGAAGTTACAATTGCTGATCATCCCCTTGTTCTATGCTCTGATGTTTTCATGTTTTGTTATTATGTTCAAGACTGAGTTACTTAATTTGTGTGTTGTGAAACATGTATAGTTGTCAAACTATCTGAAGCAGTTAAGATAAATTTAGTAGATATTATTTTTATTTATTTGCAAGTTAATGAGAGGATGTTAAAATTCCTGATTTTTAAAATAGCAACATTTAAGTTTAATTACACTTTTTTCTGTTGTTGAGATGTATTGTAATGTCTAATTCAAAAAACAAGACCACTGAGAAATTGTGTCTTTTTGTTACAACTGCTATGGTTCTGCCACATATGAAAAACAGCAAAGACGGGAAGCAACCAGAAATATCTAGAAGATCATTTCTAAATTGCATTTGACTGGCCATCTTGAGTTTCTGAGGCCCTCACATCTGTTGAATCTCACTATCTGAGATGTAAACAGCCCGTGCACACTAGGTCTGAGGGGAAGAAGAACAGTCACAGAAGTCTGATTGGCAAGCCAAGTCAGCTAATTACAGGCTCGGAATACTCTGGGTATAGATGAAGTGACTCAAGATATATGCTAGGTCAGAAGAAATAAGTAGCTTTTATGGCCTCTGAGAGATTCATAACAGAATTTACTACACAGAAGAATACACTTAGTCTAACAGTTGTTAAGACATATTTGTGGATTTTAATCCCTAGCTGTATTATGACTGCTACCTCAGCTTTTTAATATTTCTGGAACATCTTTCTTCCCATAGCAGATAAAATATTTTATTTGTGTTATTTTTACTGGGGGAATCCTAGTCCTATTACTGGAACTCTTAAGAGTATTTTTATTCTGTTCTTGATTTCAGTGTAGCATAGAGCTCAATATGAGGTAAGAATCTTACCCTGCTGTACTCAGAGAGGAACACGTTCCAGAAAACAGAAAAAAAGTTTAAATTGCACTCCCTTTCTACCACAAGCACAGTCATGCACATACACAAAATGATTTGATCATGTTAAGTCTGATTACCTTTATCTAGCAAAAAGACAATTGTGATAAAGCTTTTGAGTCAAAGGAATCCTGGAAGGAAAAAGAGGTTGTTGAAAAGCTACTGTATTTCTAAAATGGTTTCAGATGTCTTAAGGAGGAAATTCTAATGAAAGTAAAATAAGATATTTCAGGGGCTCATAGCAATTGTTTTCCTAACTCATGACAAGATTAAACCATGTTTTGTGACTCTAATCCCGAGTCACTGTATCTGGAGAGTTTACATTCTTTGGCGCCTAAGGCAATAAACTGAGTTTCCAGATTGCCAGTCTATCCTGGGCTGCAGCAAATCGTATCCTGGGCTTCCATAAAAAGAAGCATGGGCAGCAGGTTGAGGGAGGTGAATCTCCCTCTTTGCTTCACTCTTGTGATACCCCACCTGCAGTATTGTGTCCAGCTCTGGCACTCCCAGCATGACAGACATGGACCTGTTCAAGTTGGTCCAGAGGAGGGCCACAAAAATGATCAGAGGGATGGAACACCTCTCCTTTCTTTGAAGAAAGGCTGAAAGAGTTGGGGTTGTTAAACCTGGAGAAGAGAAGGTTCCATTGAGACCTTATTGTGGCCTTTCAGTACTTAAAAGGGGACTTGTAAGAAAGATAGACACTTTTTACCAAGACCTTTACTGACAAGACAAGGGACAACAGTTTTAAATGGAAAGAGGGTAGACGTGAGGAAGAAATATTTTCAGATGAAGGTGATGAAACACTGGAACAGGTTGCCCAGCAAAGTTGTGGGTGCCCCATCCCTGGAAGTGTTCAAAATCAGGTTGGGCAGGGGGGAGGGCTTTTAGCAACTTGATGTAGTGAAATATGTCCATGTCCAATGCATTGGGGTTGGAACTAGATGATCTTTAAAGATCCCTTCAAACCCAACCCAACCCATCCATGCTAGTCTAATCTAGTCTAGTTTGAGAAGTGGATTTTATTCTTTATTCTATATTTATACATAATATAATTATGGAGGAATATACAAGACTAAATGAAAGTTTTAAGTAGCATTAATTGTGAGCTTTCCTAACATTTGTGTTTTTGCATGCTCAACTCTCTGCTTATACAATTTTTCTGTAATTATTTCCATGTTGAAGTGCTATAGATGTATGTGGCACTTGCAAAGGCAATAAGTCACTCTAGTCTTAATATAAGATGGAAAATACATTTGAATCATAAAAACAAAATAACAGAGGATTAATTATATTTCTTTTGTGATTTACACTCTTTTCTTACCAGTGGAAAATATATTGCACAAAGAAATGAGAAATGTCAATACAAGATAATTTCAAAATTCACATTTGACTGCTGCCAGCACTGGAATGAAATCTTTTTCTCAGATTTCCTTTACATAGGGTGTCATTTCAGGCTGTCAAGTTTTTTCTGCTGTAAAATGGTATATCATTTTTTAAAGCTCAATACCAAACAAGTCTTTGGGCATGACACTCGTAAAAAAAACTTTCTTTTGTGAGGTATGACATCAGGATTTGTGGGTAATATTTGATAGTGATAACTGAATAATGAATTACTCTCTTAAATCAGGTATAGTCATTGCATATATCAAAAGAAAAGAGAAGAATATAATTCATATTTATATTAAAACTATAAAACATATTCCCTGAGTGGGCTATAAATCATTGTCAGATGGATCACTGGACTAGTTACTCCAGTACTTTATGAGTCATTTATAGGATTTATACCAGGAGTCACATGCAGAGAATATCCTCAGATTTTACACCTTTTTTCTTCTATTTAAAAAAAAACAAACAAAAAAAAAACCCAAAAAAAACCCCAACAAAAAACCAACCTGTGCTCATGTGCAAGTGCTTTCACCCTGACTGACTGACCTTCAAGCTTACGGTAATCTGCTTTAGGCAGAGGATCTAGTCTTACTAAAACAAATACCAGAAGAAACAATGAAAGTTTCTGTACGTGTTTTGTTTACCTTACTTACAATAGGAGAAAAGTATATGCATTTCTAAATAAATACTAACTAGAATTTTAAAAGGTAGGATTTCCCCCCCCTCCATTAACAATCCAAGGGACTTTAGAAGACATTGTGCAAATTAGAGAGACAGAGAGATGTTGATGTCCTTTCAGGATTTCCTCTTTCACCTGAACTGTTCCTATATTTTCTTCTCATGTAGATTAGTGAGATAAGATTTTTTCTGAAATTTATTTTCAGATTAACTTTAAAAATCTGAGATCATATTAAGTACCTTTAAAATGTAACCTATGAATACTGTATTATAACAAATTAACCATTAAGGAAGATTATTTTTCATGTATGCTCATCTCCTCAAAAGGTTGTACAGTCAAAGTTTAAAAGTTTCAGTATGTATTGTCATTGTTCCAAAACACTGTTATTGGAACTATTGGGCAATGTAGTGCTGCATCTTGTTAAATAAAACTGTGAGATCCTCTGACCTTTGGTGATAATATTCTATTTTATTTTTAATATAACTTGCTAAAGAGCTTTTTATGTAATTCAATATATTGGTCTTAACATTTCTTTTACTCTTAAATTTTATAGTACTGTTTTGTATAAAGAAGTTGATAATAATCATAGAATCATAGAATTATAGAATGGTATAGGTTGGAAGAGACCTTAGAGATCATCTAGTTCCAACCCCCCTTCCATGAGCAGGGACCCCTTCCACTAGACCAGGTTGCTCAAAGCCTCATCCAACTGGCCTTGAACACTTCCAGGGAGGGGACATTCACAGCTTCTCTGGGCAACCTGTTCCAGTGTCTCACCACCCTCACAGTAAAGAATTTTTTCCTAATATCTAATCTAAAGCTACCTTCTTTCAGTGTAAAGCCATTACCTCTCATCTTATCACTACCTACCCTGCCAAAAAGTCCCTCCCCATCCTTCCTGTAGGCCCCTTCAGGTACTGGAAGGTCACTCAAAAGTCTCCTTGGAGCCTTCTCTTCTCCAGGCTGAACAGCCCCAACTCTCTCAACCTGTCCTCGCAGGAGCGGTGCTCCAGCCCTTGGATTACCCTTGTAGCCTCTGAACTCACTCCAGAAGGAGCAGAGCAACTGGGCAACTAAGGACCCTAGAGAGCTGGACGTGGTAATCCATGTAGGGTCTCACCAGAGCGGAGTAGAGGGAGAGAATCACCTCCCTTGACCTGTTGGCCATGCTTCTCTTGATGCCGCCCAGGATACATTTTGCCTTCTGGGCTGCATATGTGCATTGCCAGCTCATGTGTACCTTCTCATGCACGAGCATACCTAAGTCCTTCCCAGGGATGCTCTTGATCCGTTCTCTGCCCAGCCTGTATTTGTGCTTGGGATTGCTCAGACTCAGGTGCAGGACCTTGCACTTGGCCTTATCGAACTTCATGAGGTTTACATGGGTCCACCTCTAGAGCCTGTCAGGGTCCCTCCAGCATGTCGACTGAACCACACAGCTTGGTGTCGTTAGCAAGCTTGCTGAGGATGCACTCAATCTCAGTGCCCATGTCGCTGACAAAGATATTAAACAGTGCTGGTCACAACACTGACCCCTAAGGGACACCACTTGTCATCAGTCTTCACTTGGACATTGAGCTGTTAAACACAACTGTTTGAGTGTGACCATCCAGCCAATTCCTTATCCACTGAGTGGTCCATCTGTCCAGTCCATGTCTCTCCAACTTAGAGACAAGGATGTCATATGGGACAGTGTCAAATGCCAAATGCCTTGCACAAATCCAGGTAGATGACAACAGTTGTTCTTCCCTTATCCACCAACTCTGTAACCCCATCATAGAAGGCCACCATATTATATTATCTGTAGTAGCAGTATATGAATAATGATAGCAGGAGTAATAATAGCATTAAAAATTAATGAGCCATTACTAGATTTAGCACAAAATTGCAATGAACCATACTTAAGGTAGAATAAAGGTTTTTGTATTTTCTTTTCCTGTAGCATTTCTGATTGTTTTAATTTTCTTTTCTTAATTTTTTGTTATTTGGGGCATAGGGAGTCTGATTTGTTAGATGATTTAGGAATACTTCTGGTGCCTCCACATCTCTTCCAGCTTTCTAATATTACAAACTTTAGATTCTGGATTCACTGAATGAATTAAGGGAAGAAAGAAGGTTTTCTCAAAATAAATCTTTTTTTTTTTTAATTTCATAGCATAACTGTAATCAGCAATGGCTGAAAAAATTAGTGGTGGTAGCTGTACTTCAGTGAAGCAGTTAAGTACAAACTTCAGTTTAAATAAGCACTTAAGCACACCTAAGTTATATGTTTAGATTAATCTTGCTGAAATGGCTTGTTTAAATAACCTAATTGATAATGATTAAATTTAAACTTCTAGGATGAACGTGTCCATATTGTAATGAATAGCTTTGAAAAAATAACAAAATACTTTTTCAAGAATATGTTCTTAATCTCTCTTACTGTATTCTTTTTCAAGAATATGTTCTTAAACTCTCTTACTGTATTTTTAGAGCTTGGACTTAATTACACATGTTAATATAAAGCACACTGGTTTTACTATTCTTATATGAACTTTCTTATCTTCTGACAGAAGTACTTCGTAAGTGTAAGTGGAATGCTCAGAGAAAACAGGGAATTCTTCTCAATAATTATTTCTTAAATGGCAGTTACTTGCTATCTTATCTATGTGAAGTTACTTGTGAATGATTCTACATAACATTTTTGATAAAACTGAATTTCCTTTTTGTTTCCTATGGAACCATTATTTATCATTTAAATATTCTAAGTAAATATGGAAACATGTAGTTTTAAATTATCTTTATATCTCAGAAAATGTTCTTACTGAAAGCTCCCTCTGAATTTTTATCACACTATTTTGTATTAATTAAATATGTTTAATTGAATAATATTTTGAGGTCTTTGAAAACATAAACCTCTACATTAAGTAAGATGAATCATTAATGCAATTTTTTTGTATGGAGATATAACTAGAAGGAATTTTTCCTTGGTAATCTTCTGTCACTTTTCTAGATCTTTCTGATGCTCTGTGACTTTATTATAGTCTTTCAGTAACTATTTTCTTTTATTTTTGTCAGATTTTTTTTTTACATAATTTAAAATATATTAAAAAATCCAATGAATTGTGAAAATCTTATATTTAATAAAATTTTAATGAATGAACAACTTTATTGTACCTTACTAGAATACGTACTATTGTGTTTAAATGTGAAAACACATTTAAACAATTGCTGTGAATAGTTGTGTACTAATTTATTTGTGAAGTCATTGTACAATGTAATTGATGCAGGTAATGAACCTAGACTGAAATACTGCCATTCAAATAAGTATAAGCCACCATAGTAAGATATGTGCTTGTCCTCAATTTGAAATGTTTGTTTTGCTATGTAGTGCCCATAGTGCTGCAAAACTGAATTTTTTGTTGTGCCATGGCTTCATCCATTTCTAATAGATGACACATAGTACAGTATATGAATGTTATCAGAAAAAAAGTTGTCTCAATTTCTTATGCCATCATTAATTGTAAGAGTATACCTTTATATTAATTAAAAAAAAAAATAATCAAATTTTGGAAATTGCACTGTGAACATGGTCATTCAATAAATATGCTTTTTTTTAAAATATAGTTTAATTTCAGGCATCATGGACAAATTTCTTTTCCTAATAATTTTACTATTTCTTATTTGGAATTAATTGCAGTGTTTCTTGTATATTGGGATAGGAAAAAGATATTTGAAAAATTTTGTGATAGTTTTTAATCTTGAGAATCTTAGTGGAAAAGTGATGACCTATTATTTTTTTTTTAATTCCTTTATCAAGATCTGGATGGTCCCGATGGATGATTCATTTCTTCTTATGTATTAATCTCTCTGTTACTGAAGTTTGGCTTTCCAGTGTTTGCCTGTTATGGAATGCATTACAGTATTTATATTAACGTTTACTTCCTGTGTTGAGAGCTGACTAAGCAATATAAACTATTTCTGTTCTTCTCCAGCTTACGAGTTACAGAACTGCCCTGATCCTCCTCCTTTTCTGAATGGCTATATAGTCAACTCGGATTACAGTGTGGGTCAGTCAGTATCATTTGAATGCTATCCTGGATATGTTTTGAGGGGTCAGCCTGTTCTCACATGCCAACATGGAATCAACAGAAATTGGAACTATCATTTCCCCAGATGTGAAGGTAACTTTCTGGTAGAATCTTTGCTTCAGAACTCACAATACTTCCTGATTTTTGTTTACTTGTTTGTCTGTGTGTAAGTAATGCAGCTGTTGCTGAAGAACTACATCTTTATCCTAAACTGTAATGTTAGCAGCTAAAGTCAGAATAGTATGTGCTTTTATAAATCATAAATATTTTATGAATCATGTTCCTCACCAGTGATTGTTTTTGCAATAAGAAAAACAAATGGTTGTAAGGTCTCTGATCATTGGAATTTGACAATGGATCTGAGAGGGAAATCAAAGGAAGAATTAAATAACTTTTCTAGCTATGGTCAGTATTCTTAAAAGTTCATAGAATCATAGAACGTTTTGGGTTGGAAGGGACCTTAAAGATCATCTACTTCCACCCCCCTGATATGGACAGAGTTGCCAACCACGTCAGGATGATTCTCACCATCTGGGAAAGCCATCACAGAACCAAATCCACTTGAAACCCTTCCGGGGAGGGAGCATCCACAACTTCCTTGGGCAACCCGTTCCAGTGTCTGACCACCCTCACAGTCAAGAATTTCTTCTTAATACCTTATCTAGTCCCTCCCCAGCTTTCTTGTAGGCCCCCTTCAGATACTGGAAGGCAGCTATAAGACCTCCTTGAAGCTTATCTTTCTCCAGGCTGAACAGCCTCAACTCTTTCA
>NW_010303151.1:0-4988 GCF_000700745.2 Antrostomus carolinensis
TTATTATTATTATTTCCCCTCAATGCTCAGTTGATTTGTTATTAGTAGCAAAAAGTCTTGTAAATGAAGAAAATACTCATGTCACCTGCCTGTTACATAAGCTACCATCTAACTTTGCATGGAAGGGATGCTTAATAGAGATCTATTGCTAGATATACATTGTTTTTAAAAAAGGAGCTGTCTTCGTGACAATGGGGCTAAGTCTAAGGCCTGATTAGATGGGTTTTGTCTATTTTTTTTTCTTCTTCTTCTTCCTCCTGTATAGGCAGGCTCTGATTACTGGGAGCGATATCTCACCGTGAATGAATGGCATAGAGGGAGCTGCAAAGACAAAGAGCTGGCTTTGTCTGCTGATGAATTAAGATAGCATGTGGGTGGCTGGGTGGCTGGTGAATAGCACAGACTTCCTTCATCCTCCTGTCACTGAGCTTTTCTTGTGTTTTCATTAAAAAAAAAAAAAAAAAAAAAAGGCTTAATCCCATGAACAATGAATTGAGAGCAAATTAGGGGGCTTAGAGAGAAAATAATGCTACATCAATATCTTAATGGTGACTAAGGCGTTGTCAAAACTCTTGAAGGAAGCAGAATCTTGGCCTTCTTTTGCTTTAATAAACGTATAAAGAAAGCTGCTGCTATTATGATTGTCATATACTTCCCTTTGGTTTTGGTCTCTGTTATATCCATGAACATTGAAAAAGTCCTGTACTTGTGGGCATACTCCAGGAAATGATAAAATTTGTGTTGGATTAGTGCTTCACACCAATCCTCTCATGTCTTGCTGTGCCTGAGCTCTCTCCCTGGGCTTTTCCAGGTGGTCCCTGCCAGATGCCAAGTTTTTACTGCGTACAGGGTGGCATTTCCCCACCTCTCTGCTCTTAGACTGCTAACAGGGTTACAGCCTCCTGGGGCAGCTGGGGATGGATTCTGCACACTCAAGCAGAGCTGGGTCCCACCAGGAGCCTGGGACAGGGAAAGTGGCTCTCAACTCAAACAAGATTCACTCATTTTTCAAAGGTACAAAGTATTTACAACATGGTGCAAGCAACACAAAGAGGTTAACCCATCTGTAGTCTTCTCTTGGCTTGCAAAAATCCCACCTCCTCTGTCTCCCTGCCTTTCTTGCCTGCAGGCTGGATGTCCTTTTTCTAGAATGGATGTCCTGTCCACATCTGCTTTGCTTTCCACTTTTCTTCTGGGGAGAGCCCAGAGGGAAGCTACCCCTTGTGATCTCAGCTCCTTTGAGGCTGGATACCTTCTGCTTTCTCTGTGTTGTTCTTTAACTTCACTGTTTGATGCTCTAACAGCCTCATCTCTGTGTCCTTTGACACGTGGGGATGCATTCAGACCAGCACAGACCCCACAGGATGGGATGATGTGGGCAGTACAAATATTTTCCCACATTATTACATCTCTGTTCAGGGATATTATTCCTTACTGTTAGTCCAGGAAAGGAACTTCTTATTCCATGAGGAGACCTGTGAGACGTGATGTCACAACTTGGCCTGAAACTAGGCTCACCATTGCATACTCATGTTTTCTGTTTTTCTCAAGTTTTCCCAACAGCTGCTTTTATTTGGCCTTAGGTTCTTCACATCAAATCCCAAGTCTGGATTTTTAGCCTCTCGATCTTTCAGTTCCTTCTAGAGTCAAGGGCTTGATTGGTCATGTGAATCTTCAGGCCGTGATGTTCATGCCTGGCTTTGGGTTAGATGCTGGCTGTGTCATTGCTGAAAATCACAGCACTCAAGTGCAAAGGGAGGTAGCAGAGCACGTTTAGCCAAGGGGTGGATAAGAAGGAGTTTTTAATCTACGAGTCCCAGCCATGCTGGCAGTTTACTTGGTTTTCTTTTTTCTTGGGCCACATCTAGTCCTGACTATTGCAGCCTGGGTGATAAAAGATGGACTGGCTTGGAAATTTCTGAAATTCTAAGAAAAGTGCAAAGTCAGTCAATGTAGTTCGTCATGTTTGTATGCATGCATGTATTTATTTACTAATGTGTTTACTTAGCTACTAGACATTTAATGACAGGTACTTTGAGAAGCTTCCACACATTCTCTCCTGAGAAGGGAATAAAATAGTCTGAGCAGGTAAATCCCTCCTTATACCCTATACATGGGTCATAGAAACATGTCTCTCTCTCCCTTGTGCCAACAGACATAATGTATAGGTACACTTTGCACAGTGACTGGCAGGACAGAGGTGGGCAGGCTTGTCTCTAACCATGGATGCTACATTTCCAAAGCAGATGCAATTGCAGAAGACAGCAGAGTCCCTCAGAGGCGTTGCTCGTGCTCGAAGTTGTGCTCAGGTTTTGTAGGGGAGAATGTAGTGGGAAAGTTTGTATATGGCTTAAAACCCAACAAAACTTAAAATTTCTTCTCTGTCTTGTCTGAGTCCTTTGAGCTAGAGCTTGCCACCACCCAGCTCGAGTACTGTAGAAGAGCTCTAAGCCCAGTCTCCCATGGCCATACTTGGCTTTACTCTTGTCCTTCCTGCAGCAGCTCCTTCAGTTTCTTCTCCTTTAGCTGCCACCAGTGCTGTTTTCAGCAGAATAAAAGGCAGCACTGTATTGAATCCATCACCTTCTTTACCATGGAAATAGCTCATGGCCTTCTGCTGCAGATCAAGGGAAGATCAAAAGAGAGAGAAGAGAAAAGAAAAACACCCTGCTCCATTGGGATGTCATCTTCTGACCCAGTCTTTGCTCTAAAAGAAAGGCCGGGAATTTAGCCAAAAATAACAAACTTGAAACTGGGAAATCAACCTGAATGTTTACTTTGCATTTCCTTCTTTTGACCTTACTTTTTGTAGCAAGATAATTTATGTTTAACGCACGTATAAACCTATCTGTGTGTCACAGAATCACAGAATGTCAGGGATTGGAAGGGACCTCGAAAGATCATCTAGTCCAACCCCCCTGCGGGAGCAGGAACCTAAATGAGATCACACAGGAAGGTGTCCAGGCTGGGGGGTAATGTCTCCAGAGAAGGAGACTCCACCCCCTCCCTGGGCAGCCTGTCCCAGGGCTCTGTCACCCTCACTGTAAAGAAGTTTCTTCTCAAGTTTAAGCAGAACCTCCTGTGTTCCAGCTCACACCCATTGCCCCTTGTCCTACCATTGGACATCACTGAGAAGAGCCTGGCTCCATCCTCCTGACCTTTTGCATAGTGTAACCAATGAGACAAAAAACCAAAACGCATTGATGTGGATCTTGTGTGTCCAGTCAGAGTGCATTGGGTAATATGCTGTAGTGGACAGCTGTTATCTCAGATATTTATTTGATAGAGGAGATAAAGTGTTCAGAAAATCATGTTGGAGCTCAGAAGAGTTAAGTATAATAAGGGAAATTCATTAGCCTGACTCTTACTTGAGCTTTGAAACTGGAAAATAAACCCACCAAACCCCTGGATTTCCACTACGATCCATGGGGCACCAGGAAAACCTGACCCAGCATTGTTGAGGCAGGTTTCTGTCCAGTGTGATGGGATAAGGTGTTTCAGTATCCTCTGTAAAATCCCTTGGGACCTCAGTTCCCTAAGCCCATTCATGGTATCACAGGTTGTACCAAAGGTCCATCAATGGCAATGACCTCCCCTGTGTCTGGAGCTGGAGGGATGGAGTTGAAATTAAGTAAGAAAGATTTTGGGCCATGGTCACAGAAGGAACTTCTTTTTATGCGTTGAAACATGAGTTATTTGAATTGGGCAAATCAAGGAGAAGGCAGCAGTGTTGGGGATGCGCTCGCTGTTTGACACGTGAGTGATGGCAGCAGGCTCAGCCTCAGGGTGTGCATGTGCATGTGCTCACAGTTCTCGTAGTGAGTATTTTTATGGGGGAATTACAGGAATTATTCACACTGTTATTCACTCTTATTATTCACTCTGTCTAAGTCTGAATATATTTTGTTTGTATTTTGTTAATAACACTTTCACTGGAAAGTTCAGAAGATTTTAACAGAAAAGTCACCTTTGGTGTTGAGCATGGACCTGCCCTTTGGATTGAAAATTCCAGACCTCAGCAGCTCCACACACATCTCTAACAAAAGCAACTTCTGGTTATTTGACATCCTTTATATTTATAAAGTGAAATGGAAGTAAAGCAAACTGCATTTTTTACAACCCTTTCTGACCTTTCTTAACTGAACCTGGACTTCATTTTATTTTTGATTGTGCTCTAAAATGAGAATCAGTTTTCTTCTCTGGCCCAGTTGAAACCACAAGCTAAACTAAAGATTTAGAAATAGTCTTTAACAGGAATTTTATTAAGATGCAAGAAGGAAAAAAATTCAGTTTAATTTTCATATCTCAGAAGAAATATGCAGTTAGAATATTTTTTTTTTCCTTACAAACTTTGCAAATTTGCTCTGCAGTCATCAGCAAAGGGATTTTATTCCCATGTCATGGAATACTTATTATTTTATCTGTCAGAAGAAGCATCTCATCTGCATGTCACTCCGACTGAGGAGCAGCGTCAGTCCCTGCCGTTGGAGCTGGCAGACACATTGCTGAGTTGAAATGCTCTTCTGAGCTGCTGCAAGCTTCAAAAGCAGAGCTGGGGTGTTTCATTATTCCCACCGCTGCCGAGCGTGCCATGGCATTTTCCTTTCCCGCAGAACCGCGTCCCGTAACACAACAGGACTAAGACCTGTGTGTATATTTGAAGGAGGGGTGGGAATGAGAAGTATTTCATGGAATCGAGCTGAATTAATACTGCCATGAAGTTCTAGGGCTTCTTGCCAAGGAATTTTGGGGTGGTTTGAAATTATTCCCACTGTGCCACAGAGAAGGCTTGGCCTTGCTTACGAAGCTTGATTCTTGGCCTCAACAAAGCTCCACAAATGGGTAAAGCAGGGTGAGCTGTAACCGCTTTAATGTGCTTCCAGGTGGATCAGCCCTGAAAGCTCTGCAAGGTTGCTGGTTTCTTGGACTTCCTTGTCTGGTAAAGTCATGTCCTGTTTGTCTCTGGGGTGAAATGGAGTTTGAACCTG